>NC_057795.1:691976121-691988342 GCF_018294505.1 Triticum aestivum
GTTTTGGGGTCCCAAAGCGATTTCCATAGTTGTTGAACCCCAAGGTGTCCTTACGTGTTGGTCTTCAAAACTCGCAGTTTTGGTCGACTCTGGCCCGTTTCATGGACTATTACTCACCGTTTTGGGGTCCCAGAGCGATCTCCATGGTTGTCGAACTCCAAGGTGCGCTTACGTGTCGGTCATCAACAATCACAGTTTGGGACGATTGTGGCCTGTTTCTTGGACTATTACTCAGTTTTGGGGTCCCGGAGTCATTTCTAGGATTGACGAACCGCGAGGTGCGTTTACGTGTCGGTCATCAACACTGACATATTTTGCCGACTCTAGTCCGTTTCGTGCACTATTACTCAAGGTTTTGGGGACCCAGAGCAATTTCCACGATTGACGAACCCCGGGGGTGCGTTTAAGTGTCTGTCATGAACACTCGCAGTTTGGGCCAATTCCGGCCCGTTTCTTGGACTATTACTCACCTTTTTGGGGTCCCGAATCGTTTCTGTAGTTGTTGAAACCCAAGGTGTGCTTACGTGTTGGTCATCAACACTCGCAGTTTTGGCCGACTCTGGCCCGTTTCATGGACTATTACTCACAATTTTGGGCTCCCAAAGCTATTCCCATGGTTGTCGAACTCCAGGGTGCGCTTACTTGTTGGTCATCAACAGTCACAGTTTGGGCCGATTCTGACCCGTTTCTTGGAGTATTACTCTGTTTTGGGGTCCCGGAGTCATTTCCATGATTGACGAACCCCGAGGTGCGTTTACGTGCCGGTCATCAACACTCACATATTTGGCTGTTTCTAGTCCGTTACGTGCAGTAGTACTCAGGGTTTTGGGGACCCAAAGCAATTTCCACGATTGACGAACCCCGAGGTGCGATTATGTGTCTGTCGTCAACACTCATAGTTTTTACCAATTCTGGCCCGTTTCTTGGACTATTACTCGCCGTTTTGTGGTACCGAAGCGATTTCCATAGTTGTTGAACCCCAAGATGTGCTTACATGTTGGTCATCAACACTCGCAGTTTTGGCCGATTCTAGCCCGTTTCATGGACTATTACTCACCGTTCTGGGGTCCCAAAGCGATTTACATGGTTGTCGAACTCCAAGGTGCGCTTACGTGTCGGTCATCAACAATCACAGTTTGGGCCGATTCTGGCCCATTTCTTGGACTATTACTCTGTTTAGGGGTCCCGGAGTCATTTCCATGATTGACGAACCCCGGGGTGCATTTACGTGTCGGTCATCATCACTCACATATTTTGCTGATTCTTGTCTGTTTCATGTACTATTACTCACTGTTTTGGGGACCCAGAGCGATTTCCACGATTGATGAACCCGGGGGTGCGTTTATGTGTCTGTCATCAACACTCACAGTTTTCTCCAATTCTGACCTGTTTCGTGGATTATTACTCACCGTTTTGGGGTCCCAAAGCGATTTCCATAGTTGTTGAACCCCAAGGTGTCCTTACGTGTTGGTCATCAACACTCGCAGTTTTGGTCGACTCTGGCCCGTTTCATGGACTATTACTCACCGTTTTGGGGTCCCAAAGAGATTTCCATGGTTGTCGTGCTCCAAGGTGCGCTTACATGTTGGTCATGCACAATCACAGTTTGGGATGATTTTGCCTGTTACTTGGACTATTACTCAGTTTTCGGGTCCCGGACTCATTTCCAGGATTGACGAACCGCAGGGTGCGTTTACGTGTCGGTCATCAACACTAACATATTTGGCCAACTATAGACCGTTTCGTGCACTATTACTCAGGATTTTTGGGACCCAGAGAGATTTCCACGATTGACGAACCCCGGGGTGCGTTCATGTGTCGGTCGTCAACACTCACAGTTTTGGCCTATTCTGACCCGTTTCATGGACTATTACTCACCGTTTTGGGGTCCCGAATCGATTTCCGTAGTTGTTGAGCCCCAAGGTGTGCTTACGTGTTGGTCATCAACAATCGTAGTTTTAGCCGACTCTAGCCCGTTTCATGGACTACTACTTACAGTTTTGTGGTCCCAAAGCGATTTCCATGGTTGTCGAACTCCAAGGTGCGCTTACGTGTGGGTCATCAACAATCATAGTTTGGTCCGATTCTGACCCGTTTCTTGGAGTATTACTCAGTTTTGGGGTCCCGAAGTCATTTCCATGATTGACGAACCCCTGGGTGCGTTCACGTGTCGGTCATCAACACTCACATATTTGGCTGATTCTTGTCTGTTTCATGCACTATTACTCACCGTTTTGGAGACCTAGAGCGATTTCCACGATTGATGAACCGCGGGGTGCGTTTATGTGTCTGTCGTCAACACTCACAGTTTTCTCCAATCCTGACCTGTTTCGTGGATTATTACTCACTGTTTTGGGATCCCAAAGCGATTTCCATAGTTGTTGAACCCCAAGGTGTCCTTACGTGTTGGTCATCAAAACTCGCAGTTTTGGTCGATTCTGGCCCGTTTCATGGACTATTACTCACCGTTTTGGGGTCCCAAAGCGATTTCCATGGTTGTCGAATTCCAAGGTGCGCTTACATGTCGGTCATCAACAATCACAGTTTGGGACGATTGTGGCCTGTTTCTTGGACTATTACTCAGTTTTGGGGTCCCGGAGTCATTTCTAGGATTGACGAACCGCGAGGTGCGTTTACGTGTCGGTCATCAACACTGACATATTTTGCCGACTCTAGTCCGTTTCGTGCACTATTACTCAAGGTTTTGGGGACCCAGAGCAATTTCCACGATTGACGAACCCCGGGGGTGCGTTTAAGTGTCTGTCATGAACACTCGCAGTTTGGGCCAATTCTGGCCCGTTGCTTGGACTATTACTCACCTTTTTGGGGTCCCGAATCGTTTCTGTAGATGTTGAAACCCAAGGTGTGCTTACGTGTTGGTCATCAACACTCGCAGTTTTGGCCGACTCTGGCCCGTTTCATGGACTATTACTCACAATTTTGGGCTCCCAAAGCTATTTCCATGGTTGTCGAACTCCAGGGTGCGCTTACTTGTTGGTCATCAACAGTCACAGTTTGGGCCGATTCTGACCCGTTTCTTGGAGTATTACTCTGTTTTGGGGTCCCGGAGTCATTTCCATGATTGACGAACCCCGAGGTGCGTTTACGTGCCGGTCATCAACACTCACATATTTGGCTGTTTCTAGTCCGTTACGTGTAGTTGTACTCAGGGTTTTGGGGACCCAAAGCAATTTCCACGATTGACGAACCCCGAGGTGCGATTATGTGTCTGTCGTCAACACTCATAGTTTTTACCAATTCTGACCCGTTTCTTGGACTATTACTCGCCGTTTTGTGGTACCGAAGCGATTTCCATAGTTGTTGAACCCCAAGATGTGCTTACATGTTGGTCATCAACACTCGCAGTTTTGGCCGATTCTAGCCCGTTTCATGGACTATTACTCACCGTTCTGGGGTCCCAAAGCGATTTACATGGTTGTCGAACTCCAAGGTGCGCTTACGTGTCGGTCATCAACAATCACAGTTTGGGCCGATTCTGGCCCATTTCTTGGACTATTACTCTGTTTAGGGGTCCCGGAGTCATTTCCATGATTGACGAACCCCGGGGTGCATTTACGTGTCGGTCATCAACACTCACATATTTTGCTGATTCTTGTCTGTTTCATGTACTATTACTCACTGTTTTGGGGACCCAGAGCGATATCCACGATTGATGAACCCGGGGGTGCGTTTATGTGTCTGTCGTCAACACTCACAGTTTTCTCCAATTCTGACCTGTTTCGTGGATTATTACTCACCGTTTTGGGGTCCCAAAGCGATTTCCATAGTTGTTGAACCCCAAGGTGTCCTTACGTGTTGGTCATCAACACTCGCAGTTTTGGTCGACTCTGGCCCGTTTCATGGACTATTACTCACCGTTTTGGGGTCCCAAAGAGATTTCCATGGTTGTCGAGCTCCAAGGTGCGCTTACGTGTTGGTCATGCACAATCACAGTTTGGGATGATTTTGGCTGTTACTTGGACTATTACTCAGTTTTCGGGTCCCGGACTCATTTCCAGGATTGACGAACCGCAGGGTGCGTTTACGTGTCGGTCATCAACACTAACATATTTTGCCAACTATAGACCGTTTCGTGCACTATTATTCAGGATTTTTGGGACCCAGAGAGATTTCCACGATTGACGAACCCCGGGGTGCGTTCATGTGTCGGTCGTCAACACTCACAGTTTTGGCCTATTCTGACCCATTTCATGGACTATTACTCACAGTTTTGGGGTCCCGAATCGATTTCCGTAGTTGTTGAGCCCCAAGGTGTGCTTACATGTTGGTCATCAAGACTCGTAGTTTTAGCCGACTCTTGCCCGTTTCATGGACTACTACTCACAGTTTTGTGGTCCCAAAGCATTTACCATGGTTGTCGAACTCCAAGGTGCGCTTACGTGTGGGTCATCAACAATCATAGTTTGGTCCGATTGTGACCCGTTCCTTGGAGTATTACTCAGTTTTGGGGTCCGGGAGTCATTTCCATGATTGACGAACCCCTGGGTGCGTTCACGTGTCGGTTATCAACACTCACATATTTGGCTGATTCTTATCTGTTTCATGCACTATTACTCACCATTTTGGGGACCTAGAGCGATTTCCATGATTGATGAACCGCAGGGTGTGTTTATGTGTCTGTTGTGAACTCTCACAGTTTTCTCCAATCCTGACCTGTTTCGTGGATTATTACTCACCGTTTTAGGGTTCCAAAGCGATTTCCATAGTTGTTGAACCCCAAGGTGTCCTTACGTGTTGGTCATCAAAACTCGCAGTTTTGGTCGACTCTGGCCCGTTTCATGGACTATTACTCACCGTTTTGGGGTCCCAGAGCGATTTCCATGGTTGTCGAACTCCAAGGTGCGCTTACGTGTCGGTCATCAACAATCACAGTTTGGGACGATTGTGGCCTGTTTCTTGGACTATTACTCAGTTTTGGGGTCCCGGAGTCATTTCTAGGATTGACGAACCGCGAGGTGCGTTTACGTGTCGGTCATCAACACTAACATATTTGGCCAACTATAGACCGTTTCGTGCACTATTACTCAGGATTTTTGGGACCCAGAGAGATTTCCACGATTGACGAACCCCGGGGTGCGTTCATGTGTCGGTCATCAACACTCACAGTTTTGGCCTATTCTGACCCGTTTCATGGACTATTACTCACCGTTTTGGGGTCCCGAATCGATTTCCGTAGTTGTTGAGCCCCAAGGTGTGCTTACGTGTTGGTCATCAACAATCGTAGTTTTAGCCGACTCTAGCCCGTTTCATGGACTACTACTTACAGTTTTGTGGTCCCAAAGCGATTTCCATGGTTGTCGAACTCCAAGGTGCGCTTACGTGTGGGTCATCAACAATCATAGTTTGGTCCGATTCTGACCCGTTTCTTGGAGTATTACTCAGTTTTGGGGTCCCGAAGTCATTTCCATGATTGACGAACCCCTGGGTGCGTTCACGTGTCGGTCATCAACACTCACATATTTGGCTGATTCTTGTCTGTTTCATGCACTATTACTCACCGTTTTGGGGACCTAGAGCAATTTCCACGATTGATGAACCGCGGGGTGCGTTTATGTGTCTGTCGTCAACACTCACAGTTTTCTCCAATCCTGACCTGTTTCGTGGATTATTACTCACAGTTTTGGGGTCCCAAAGCGATTTCCATAGTTGTTGAACCCCAAGGTGTCCTTACGTGTTGGTCTTCAAAACTCGCAGTTTTGGTCGACTCTGGCCCGTTTCATGGACTATTACTCACCGTTTTGGGGTCCCAGAGCGATCTCCATGGTTGTCGAACTCCAAGGTGCGCTTACGTGTCGGTCATCAACAATCACAGTTTGGGACGATTGTGGCCTGTTTCTTGGACTATTACTCAGTTTTGGGGTCCCGGAGTCATTTCTAGGATTGACGAACCGCGAGGTGCGTTTACGTGTCGGTCATCAACACTGACATATTTTGCCGACTCTAGTCCGTTTCGTGCACTATTACTCAAGGTTTTGGGGACCCAGAGCAATTTCCACGATTGACGAACCCCGGGGGTGAGTTTAAGTGTCTGTCATGAACACTCGCAGTTTGGGCCAATTCTGGCCCGTTTCTTGGACTATTACTCACCTTTTTGGGGTCCCGAATCGTTTCTGTAGTTGTTGAAACCCAAGGTGTGCTTACGTGTTGGTCATCAACACTCGCAGTTTTGGCCGACTCTGGCCCATTTCATGGACTATTACTCACAATTTTGGGCTCCCAAAGCTATTTCCATGGTTGTCGAACTCCAGGGTGCGCTTACTTGTTGGTCATCAACAGTCACAGTTTGGGCCGATTCTGACCCGTTTCTTGGAGTATTACTCTGTTTTGGGGTCCCGGAGTCATTTCCATGATTGACGAACCCCGAGGTGCGTTTACGTGCCGGTCATCAACACTCACATATTTGGCTGTTTCTAGTCCGTTACGTGCAGTAGTACTCAGGGTTTTGGGGACCCAAAGCAATTTCCGCGATTGACGAACCCCGAGGTGCGATTATGTGTCTGTCGTCAACACTCATAGTTTTTACCAATTCTGACCCGTTTCTTGGACTATTACTCGCCGTTTTGTGGTACCGAAGCGATTTCCATAGTTGTTGAACCCCAAGATGTGCTTACATGTTGGTCATCAACACTCGCAGTTTTGGCCGATTCTAGCCCGTTTCATGGACTATTACTCACCGTTCTGGGGTCCCAAAGCGATTTACATGGTTGTCGAACTCCAAGGTGCGCTTACGTGTCGGTCATCAACAATCACAGTTTGGGCCGATTCTGGCCCATTTCTTGGACTATTACTCTGTTTAGGGGTCCCGGAGTCATTTCCATGATTGACGAACCCCGGGGTGCATTTACGTGTCGGTCATCATCACTCACATATTTTGCTGATTCTTGTCTGTTTCATGTACTATTACTCACTGTTTTGGGGACCCAGAGCGATTTCCACGATTGATGAACCCGGGGGTGCGTTTATGTGTCTGTCGTCAACACTCACAGTTTTCTCCAATTCTGACCTGTTTCGTGGATTATTACTCACCGTTTTGGGGTCCCAAAGCGATTTCCATAGTTGTTGAACCCCAAGGTGTCCTTACGTGTTGGTCATCAACACTCGCAGTTTTGGTCGACTCTGGCCCGTTTCATGGACTATTACTCACCGTTTTGGGGTCCCAAAGAGATTTCCATGGTTGTCGAGCTCCAAGGTGCGCTTACGTGTTGGTCATGCACAATCACAGTTTGGGATGATTTTGCCTGTTACTTGGACTATTACTCAGTTTTCGGGTCCCGGACTCATTTCCAGGATTGACGAACCGCAGGGTGCGTTTACGTGTCGGTCATCAACACTAACATATTTGGCCAACTATAGACCGTTTCGTGCACTATTACTCAGGATTTTTGGGACCCAGAGAGATTTCCACGATTGACGAACCCCGGGGTGCGTTCATGTGTCGGTCGTCAACACTCACAGTTTTGGCCTATTCTGACCCGTTTCATGGACTATTACTCACCGTTTTGGGGTCCCGAATCGATTTCCGTAGTTGTTGAGCCCCAAGGTGTGCTTACGTGTTGGTCATCAACAATCGTAGTTTTAGCCGACTCTAGCCCGTTTCATGGACTACTACTTACAGTTTTGTGGTCCCAAAGCGATTTCCATGGTTGTCGAACTCCAAGGTGCGCTTACGTGTGGGTCATCAACAATCATAGTTTGGTCCGATTGTGACCCGTTTCTTGGAGTATTACTCAGTTTTGGGGTCCCGAAGTCATTTCCATGATTGACGAACCCCTGGGTGCGTTCACGTGTCGGTCATCAACACTCACATATTTGGCTGATTCTTGTCTGTTTCATGCACTATTACTCACCGTTTTGGGGACCTAGAGCGATTTCCACGATTGATGAACCGCGGGGTGCGTTTATGTGTCTGTCGTCAACACTCACAGTTTTCTCCAATCCTGACCTGTTTCGTGGATTATTACTCACTGTTTTGGGGTCCCAAAGCGATTTCCATAGTTGTTGAACCCCAAGGTGTCCTTACGTGTTGGTCATCAAAACTCGCAGTTTTGGTCGACTCTGGCCCGTTTCATGGACTATTACTCACCGTTTTGGGGTCCCAGAGCGATTTCCATGGTTGTCGAACTCCAAGGTGCGCTTATGTGTCGGTCATCAACAATCACAGTTTGGGACGATTGTGGCCTGTTTCTTGGACTATTACTCAGTTTTGGGGTCCCGGAGTCATTTCTAGGATTGACGAACCGCGAGGTGCGTTTACGTGTCGGTCATCAACACTAACATATTTTGCCGACTCTAGTCCGTTTCGTGCACTATTACTCAAGGTTTTGGGGACCCAGAGCAATTTCCACGATTGACGAACCCCGGGGGTGCGTTTAAGTGTCTGTCATGAACACTCGCAGTTTGGGCCAATTCTGGCCCGTTTCTTGGACTATTACTCACCTTTTTGGGGTCCCGAATCGTTTCTGTAGTTGTTGAAACCCAAGGTGTGCTTACGTGTTGGTCATCAACACTCGCAGTTTTGGCCGACTCTGGCCCGTTTCATGGACTATTACTCACAATTTTGGGCTCCCAAAGCTATTTCCATGGTTGTCGAACTCCAGGGTGCGCTTACTTGTTGGTCATCAACAATCACAGTTTGGGCCGATTCTGACCCGTTTCTTGGAGTATTACTCTGTTTTGGGGTCCCGGAGTCATTTCCATGATTGACGAACCCCGAGGTGCGTTTACGTCCCGGTCATCAACACTCACATATTTGGCCGTTTCTAGTCCGTTACGTGCAGTAGTACTCAGGGTTTTGGGGACCCAAAGCAATTTCCACGATTGACGAACCCCGAGGTGCGATTATGTGTCTGTCGTCAACACTCATAGTTTTTACCAATTCTGACCCGTTTCTTGGACTATTACTCGCCGTTTTGTGGTACCGAAGCAATTTCCATAGTTGTTGAACCCCAAGATGTGCTTACATGTTGGTCATCAACACTCGTAGTTTTGGCCGATTCTAGCCCGTTTCATGGACTATTACTCACCGTTCTGGGGTCCCAAAGCGATTTACATGGTTGTCGAACTCCAAGGTGCGCTTACGTGTCGGTCATCAACAATCACAGTTTGGGCCGATTCTGGCCCATTTCTTGGACTATTACTCTGTTTAGGGGTCCCGGAGTCATTTCCATGATTGACGAACCCCGGGGTGCATTTACCTGTCGGTCATCAACACTCACATATTTTGCTGATTCTTGTCTGTTTCATGTACTATTACTCACTGTTTTGGGGAACCAGAGCGATTTCCACGATTGATGAACCCGGGGGTGCGTTTATGTGTCTGTCGTCAACACTCACAGTTTTCTCCAATTCTGACCTGTTTCGTGGATTATTACTCACCGTTTTGGGGTCCCAAAGCGATTTCCATAGTTGTTGAACCCCAAGGTGTCCTTACGTGTTGGTCATCAACACTCGCAGATTTGGTCGACTCTGGCCCGTTTCATGGACTATTACTCACCGTTTTGGGGTCCCAAAGAGATTTCCATGGTTGTCGAGCTCCAAGGTGCGCTTACGTGTTGGTCATGCACAATCACAGTTTGGGATGATTTTGGCTGTTTCTTGGACTATTACTCAGTTTTCGGGTCCCGGACTCATTTCCAGGATTGACGAACCGCAGGGTGCGTTTACGTGTCGGTCATCAACACTAACATATTTGGCCAACTATAGACCGTTTCGTGCACTATTACTCAGGATTTTTGGGACCCAGAGAGATTTCCACGATTGACGAACCCCGGGGTGCGTTCATGTGTCGGTCGTCAACACTCATAGTTTTGGCCTATTCTGACCCGTTTCATGGACTATTACTCACCGTTTTGGGGTCCCGAATCGATTTCCGTAGTTGTTGAGCCCCAAGGTGTGCTTACGTGTTGGTCATCAACAATCGTAGTTTCAGCCGACTCTAGCCCGTTTCATGGACTACTACTTACAGTTTTGTGGTCCCAAAGCGATTTCCATGGTTGTCGAACTCCAAGGTGCGCTTACGTGTGGGTCATCAACAATCATAGTTTGGTCCGATTCTGACCCGTTTCTTGGAGTATTACTCAGTTTTGGGGTCCCGAAGTCATTTCCATGATTGACGAACCCCTAGGTGCGTTCACGTGTCGGTCATCAACACTCACATATTTGGCTGATTCTTGTCTGTTTCATGCACTATTACTCACCGTTTTGGGGACCTAGAGCGATTTCCACGATTGATGAACCGCGGGGTGCGTTTATGTGTCTGTCGTCAACACTCACATTTTTCTCCAATCCTGACCTGTTTCGTGGATTATTACTCAATGTTTTGGGGTCCCAAAGCGATTTCCATAGTTGTTGAACCCCAAGGTGTCCTTACGTGTTGGTCATCAAAACTCGCAGTTTTGGTCGACTCTGGCCCGTTTCATGGACTATTACTCACCGTTTTGGGGTCCCAGAGCGATTTCCATGGTTGTCGAACTCCAAGGTGCGCTTACGTGTCGGTCATCAACAATCACAGTTTGGGACGATTGTGGCCTGTTTCTTGGACTATTACTCAGTTTTGGGGTCCCGGAGTCATTTCTAGGATTGACGAACCGCGAGGTGCGTTTACGTGTCGGTCATCAACACTGACATATTTTGCCGACTCTAGTCCGTTTCGTGCACTATTACTCAAGGTTTTGGGGACCCAGAGCAATTTCCACGATTGACGAACCCCGGGGGTGCGTTTAAGTGTCTGTCATGAACACTCGCAGTTTGGGCCAATTCTGGCCCATTTCTTGGACTATTACTCACCTTTTTGGGGTCCCGAATCGTTTCTGTAGTTGTTGAAACCCAAGGTGTGCTTACGTGTTGGTCATCAACACTCGCAGTTTTGGCCGACTCTGGCCCGTTTCATGGACTATTACTCACAATTTTGGGCTCCCAAAGCTATTTCCATGGTTGTCGAACTCCAGGGTGCGCTTACTTGTTGGTCATCAACAGTCACAGTTTGGGCCGATTCTGACCCGTTTCTTGGAGTATTACTCTGTTTTGGGGTCCCGGAGTCATTTCCATGATTGACGAACCCCGAGGTGCGTTTACGTGCCGGTCATCAACACTCACATATTTGGCCGTTTCTAGTCCGTTACGTGCAGTAGTACTCAGGGTTTTGGGGACCCAAAGCAATTTCCACGATTGACGAACCCCGAGGTGCGATTATGTGTCTGTCGTCAACACTCATAGTTTTTACCAATTCTGACCCGTTTCTTGGACTATTACTCGCCGTTTTGGTGTCCTGAAGCGATTTCCATAGTTTTTGAACCCCAAGATGTGCTTACATGTTGGTCATCAACACTCGCAGTTTTGGCCGATTCTAGCCCGTTTCATGGACTATTACTCACCGTTTTGGTGTCCCAAAGCGATTTACATGATTGTCGAACTCCAAGGTGCGCTTACGTGTCGGTCATTAACAATTACAGTTTGGGACGATTCTGGCCCGTTTCTTGGACTATTACTCTATTTTGGGGTCCCGGAGTCATTTCCATGATTGACGAACCCCGGGGTGCGTTTACGTGTCGGTCATCAACACTTACATATTTGACCGATTTTAGTGCGTTTCGTGCAGTTGTACTCAGGGTTCTCGGGACCCAGTGCGATTTCCACGAATGAAGAACCTCGGGGTGCGTTTATGTGTCTGTCGTCAACAATCATAGTTTTGGCCAATTCTGACCCATTTCTTGGACTATTACTCTCCGTTTTGGGGCCCCGGAGCGATTTCCATTGTTTTTGAACCCCAAGGTGTGCTTACAGGTTGGTCATCAACACTCGCAATTTTGGCCGATTCTGGCCCGTTTCATGGACTATTACTCACAGTTCTGGGGTCCCAAAGCGATTTCCTTGGTTGTCGAACTCCAAGGTGCGCTTACGTGTCGGTCATCAACAATCACAGTTTGGGCCGATTCTGACCCGTTTCTTGGAGTATTACTCAGATTTGGGGTCCCGGAGTCATTTCCATGATTGACGAACCCCAGGGTGCGTTCATGTGTCGGTCATCAACACTCACATATTTGGCCGATTCTTGTCTATTTCATGTACTATTACTCACTGTTTTGGGGACCCAGAGCGATTTCCACGATTGATGAACCCGGGGGTGCGTTTATGTGTATGTCGTCAACACTCACAGTTTTCTCCAATTCTGACCCGTTTCATGGACTATTACTCACCGTTTT
>NC_057795.1:691988572-691989043 GCF_018294505.1 Triticum aestivum
TTTGGTCGACTCTGGCCCGTTTCATGGACTATTACTCACCGTTTTGGGGTCCCAAAGAGATTTCCATGGTTGTCGAGCTCCAAGGTGCGCTTACGTGTTGGTCATGCACAATCACAGTTTGGGATGATTTTGGCTGTTTCTTGGACTATTACTCAGTTTTCGGGTCCCGGACTCATTTCCAGGATTGACGAACCGCAGGGTGCGTTTACGTGTCGGTCATCAACACTAACATATTTGGCCAACTATAGACCGTTTCGTGCACTATTACTCAGGATTTTTGGGACCCAGAGAGATTTCCACGATTGACGAACCCCGGGGTGCGTTCATGTGTCGGTCGTCAACACTCATAGTTTTGGCCTATTCTGACCCGTTTCATGGACTATTACTCACCGTTTTGGGGTCCCGAATCGATTTCCGTAGTTGTTGAGCCCCAAGGTGTGCTTACGTGTTGGTCATCAACAATCGTAGTTT
>NC_057795.1:691989053-692080976 GCF_018294505.1 Triticum aestivum
TGGTTGTCGAGCTCCAAGGTGCGCTTACGTGTTGGTCATGCACAATCACAGTTTGGGATGATTTTGGCTGTTTCTTGGACTATTACTCAGTTTTCGGGTCCCGGACTCATTTCCAGGATTGACGAACCGCAGGGTGCGTTTACGTGTCGGTCATCAACACTAACATATTTGGCCAACTATAGACCGTTTCGTGCACTATTACTCAGGATTTTTGGGACCCAGAGAGATTTCCACGATTGACGAACCCCGGGGTGCGTTCATGTGTCGGTCGTCAACACTCACAGTTTTGGCCTATTCTGACCCATTTCATGGACTATTACTCACCGTTTTGGGGTCCCGAATCGATTTCTGTAGTTGTTGAGCCCCAAGGTGTGCTTACGTGTTGGTCATCAACAATCGTAGTTTTAGCCGACTCTAGCCCGTTTCATGGACTACTACTTACAGTTTTGTGGTCCCAAAGCGATTTCCATGGTTGTCGAACTCCAAGGTGCGCTTACGTGTGGGTCATCAACAATCATAGTTTGGTCCGATTCTGACCCGTTTCTTGGAGTATTACTCAGTTTTGGGGTCCCGAAGTCATTTCCATGATTGACGAACCCCTGGGTGCGTTCACGTGTCGGTCATCAACACTCACATATTTGGCTGATTCTTGTCTGTTTCATGCACTATTACTCACCGTTTTGGGGACCTAGAGCGATTTCCACGATTGATGAACCGCGGGGTGCGTTTATGTGTCTGTCATCAACACTCACAGTTTTCTCCAATCCTGACCTGTTTCGTGGATTATTACTCACTGTTTTGGGGTCCCAAAGCGATTTCCATAGTTGTTGAACCCCAAGGTGTCCTTACGTGTTGGTCATCAAAACTCGCAGTTTTGGTCGACTCTGGCCCGTTTCATGGACTATTACTCACCGTTCTGGGGTCCCAAAGCGATTTACATGGTTGTCGAACTCCAAGGTGCGCTTACGTGTCGGTCATCAACAATCACAGTTTGGGCCGATTCTGGCCCGTTTCTTGGACTATTACTCTGTTTAGGGGTCCCGAAGTCATTTCCATGATTGACGAACCTCGGGGTGCATTTACGTGTCGGTCATCCACACTCACATATTTTGCTGATTCTTGTCTATTTCATGTACTATTACTCGCTGTTTTGGGGACCCAGAGCGATTTCCACGATTGATGAACCCGGGGGTGCGTTTATGTGTCTGTCGTCAACACTCACAGTTTTCTCCAATTCTGACCTGTTTCGTGGATTATTACTCACCGTTTTGGGGTCCCAAAGCGATTTTCATAGTTGTTGAACCCCAAGGTGTCCTTACGTGTTGGTCATCAAAACTCGCAGTTTTGGTCGACTCTGGCCCGTTTCATGGACTATTACTCACCGTTTTGGGGTCCCAGAGCGATTGCCATGGTTGTCAAACTCCAAGGTGCGCTTACGTGTCGGTCATCAACAATCAAAGTTTGGGACGATTCTGGCCTGTTTCTTGGACTATTACTCAATTTTGGGGTCCCGGACTCATTTCCAGGATTGACGAACCACAGGGTGCATTTACATGTCGGTCATCAACACTAACATATTTGGCCGACTATAGACCGTTTCGTGCACTATTACTCAGGATTTTTGGGACACAGAGTGATTTCCATGATTGACGAACCCCGGTGTGTGTTCATGTGTCGGTCGTCAACACTCACAGTTTTGGCCTATTCTGACCCGTTTCATGGACTATTACTCACAGTTTTGGGGTCCCGAATCGATTTCCGTAGTTGTTGAGCCCCAAGGTGTGCTTACATGTTGGTCATCAAGACTCGTAGTTTTAGCCGACTCTTGCCCGTTTCATGGACTACTACTCACAGTTTTGTGGTCCCAAAGCATTTACCATGGTTGTCGAACTCCAAGCCGCGCTTACGTGTGGGTCATCAACAATCATAGTTTGGTCCGATTGTGACCCGTTCCTTGGAGTATTACTCAGTTTTGGGGTCCGGGAGTCATTTCCATGATTGACGAACCCCTGGGTGCGTTCACGTGTCGGTTATCAACACTCACATATTTGGCTGATTCTTATCTGTTTCATGCACTATTACTCACCATTTTGGGGACCTAGAGCGATTTCCATGATTGATGAACCGCGGGGTGTGTTTATGTGTCTGTCGTGAACTCTCACAGTTTTCTCCAATCCTGACCTGTTTCGTGGATTATTACTCACCGTTTTAGGGTTCCAAAGCGATTTCCATAGTTGTTGAACCCCAAGGTGTCCTTACGTGTTGGTCATCAAAACTCGCAGTTTTGGTCGACTCTGGCCCGTTTCATGGACTATTACTCACCGTTTTGGGGTCCCAGAGCGATTTCCATGGTTGTCGAACTCCAAGGTGCGCTTACGTGTCGGTCATCAACAATCACAGTTTGGGACGATTTTGGCCTGTTTGTTGGACTATTACTCAGTTTTGGGGTCCCGGAGTCATTTCTAGGATTGACGAACCGCGAGATGCGTTTACGTGTCGGTCATCAACACTGACATATTTGGCCGACTCTAGTCCGTTTCATGCACTATTACTCAGGGTTTTGGGGACCCAGAGCAATTTCCATGATTGACGAACCCCGGGGGTGCGTTCAAGTGTTTGTCGTCAACACTCACAGTTTGGGCCAATTCTGGCCCGTTTCTTGGACTATTACTCACCTTTTTGGGGTCCCGAATCGTTTTCGTAGTTGTTGAAACCCAAGGTGTGCTTACGTGTTGGTCATAACCACTCGCAGTTTTGGCCGACTCTGGCCCGTTTCATGGACTATTACTCACAATTTTGGGCTCCCAAAGGATTTCCATGATTGACGAACCCCGGGGTGCGCTTACGTGTCGGTCATCATAACTCACATATTTGGCCATTTCTAGTCCGTTACGTGCAGTAGTACTTAGGGTTTTGGGGACCCAAAGCAATTTCCACGATTGACGAACCCCGAGGTGCGATTATGTGTCTGTCGTCAACACTCATAGTTTTTACCAATTCTGACACGTTTCTTGGACTATTACTCGCCGTTTTGGGGTCCTGAAGCAATTTCCATAGTTGTTGAACCCCAAGATGTGCTTACATGTTGGTCATCAACACTCACAGTTTGGGCCGATTCTGGCCCGTTTCTTGGACTATTACTCTGTTTTGGGGTCCCGGAGTCATTTCCATGATTGACGAACCCCGGGGTGCGTTTACGTGTCGGTCGTCAACACTTACATATTTGGCCGATTTTTGTGCGTTTCGTGCAGTTGTACTCAGGGTTCTCGGGACCCAGAGCGATTTCCACGAATGAAGAACCTCAGGGTGCGTTTATGTGTCTGTCATCAACAATCATAGTTTTGGCCAATTCTGACCCATTTCTTGGACTATTACTCTCCATTTTGGTGTCCCGAAGCGATTTCCACAGTTTTTGAACCCCAAGGTGTGCTTACACGTTTCATGGACTATCACAGTTTTGGGCTCCCAAAGCGATTTCCTTGGTTGTCGAACTCCAAGGTGCACTTACTTGTTGGTCATCAACAATCATAGTTTGGGCCGATTCTGACCCATTTCTTGGAGTATTACTCAGTTTTGGGGTCCCAGAGTCATTTCCATGATTGACGAACCCCGAGGTGCGTTCATGTGTCGGTCATCAACACTCACATATTTGGCCGATTCTTGTCCGTTACGTGCAGTAGTACTCAGGGTTTTTGGGACCCAAAGCGATTTCCACGATTGACGAACCCCGGGGTGCGATTATGTGTTTGTCGTCAACACTCATAGTTTTTGCCAATTCTGACCCGTTTCTTGGACTATTTCTCGCTGTTTTGCGGTACCGAAGCGATTTCCATAGTTGTTTAACCCCAAGATGTGCTTACATGTTGGTCATCAACACTCGCAGTTTTGGCCGATTCTAGCCCGTTTCATGGACTATTACTCACCGTTTTGGGGTCCCAAAGCGATTTACACGGTTGTCGAACTCCAAGGTGCGCTTATGTGTCGGTCATCAACAATCACATTTTGGGCCGATTCTGGCCCGTTTCTTGTACTATTACTCTGTTTTGGGGTCCCGGAGTCATTTCCATGATTGACGAACCCCGGGGTGCGTTTACGTGTCGGTCATCAACACTCACATATTTTGCTTATTTTTGTCTGTTTCATGCACTATTACTCGCTGTTTTGGGGACCCAGAGCGATTTCCACGATTGATGAACCCGGGGGTGCGTTTATGTGTCTTTCGTCAACACTCACAGTTTTCTCCAATGCTGACCTGTTTCATGGATTATTACTCACCGTTTTGGGGTCCCAAAGAGATTTTCATAGTTGTTGAACCCCAAGGTGTCCTTGCGTCTTGGTCATCAAAACTCGCAGTTTTGGTCGACTCTGGCCCGTTTCATGGACTATTACTCACCGTTTTGGGGTCCCAGAGCGATTTCCATGGTTGTCGAACTCCAAGGTGCGCTTACGTGTCGGTCATCAACAATCACAGTTTGGGACGATTCTGGCCTGTTTCTTGGACTATTACTCAGTTTTGGGGTCCCGGAGTCATTTCTAGGATTGACGAACCGCGAGGTGCGTTTACGTGTCGGTCATCAACACTGACAAATTTGGCCGACTCTAGTCCGTTTCGTGCACTATTACTCAGGGTTTTGGGGACCCAGAGCAATTTCCACGATTGACGAACCCCGGGGGTGCGTTCATGTGTCTGTCGTTAACACTCATTGCTTTGGCCAATTCTGGTCCGTTTCTTGGACAATTACTCACCTTTTTGGGGTCCCGAATCGTTTCGGTACTTGTTGAAACCCAAGGTGTGCTTAGACGTTCGTCATCAACACTCTCAGTTTTGGCCGATTCTGGCCCGTTTCATGGACTATTACTCACAATTTTGGGATCCCAAAGCGATTTCCATGGTTGTCGAACTCCAAGGTGCGCTTACTTGTTGGTCATCAACAATCACAGTTTGGGCCGATTCTGACCCGTTTCTTGGAGTATTACTCTGTTTTGGGGTCCCAGAGTCATTTCCATGATTGACGAACCCCAGGGTGCGTTCATGTGTCGGTCATCAACACTCACATATTTGGCCGATTCTAGTCCGTTACGTGCAGTAGTACTCAGGGTTTTGGGGACCCAAAGCGATTTCCACGATTGACGAACCCCGAGGTGCGATTATGTGTCTGTCATCAACACTCATAGTTTTTACCAATTCTGACCCATTTCTTCGAATATTACTCTCCGTTTTGGGGTCCCGAAGCGATTTCCATAGTTTTTGAACCCCAAGGTGTGCTTACATGTTGGTCATCAACACTCTCAGTTTTGGCTGATTCTGGCCCGTTTCATGGACTATTACTCACAGTTTTGGGCTCCCAAAGCGATTTCCTTGGTTGTCGAACTCCAAGGTGCACTTACTTGTTGGTCATCAACAATCACAGTTTGGGCCGATCCTGACCCGTTTCTTGGAGTATTACTCAGTTTTGGGGTCCCGGAGTCATTTCCATGATTGATGAACCCCGGGGTGCGTTCATGTGTCGGTCATCAACACTCACATATTTGGTCTTGTCCGTTACGTGCAGTAGTACTCAGGGTTTTGGGGACCCGAAGCGATTTCGACGATTGACGAACCCCGGGGTGCGATTATGTGTTTGTCGTCAACACTCATAGTTTTTGCCAATTCTGACCCGTTTCTTGGACTATTATTCGCCGTTTTGGGGTACCGAAGCGATTTCCATAGTTGTTGAACCCCAAGGTGTCCTTACGTGTTGGTCATCAAAACTCGCAGTTTTGGTTGACTCTGGCCCGTTTCATGGACTATTACTCACTGTTTTGGGGTCCCAGAGCGATTTCCATGGTTGTCGAACTCGAAGGTGCGCTTACGTGTCGGTCATCAACAATCACAGTTTGGGACGATTCTGGCCTGTTTCTTGGACTACTACTCAATTTTGGGGTCCGGGAGTCATTTCTAGGATTGACGAACCGCGAGGTGCGTTTACGTGTCGGTCATCAACACTGACAAATTTGGCCGACTCTAGTCCATTTCGTGCACTATTACTCAGGGTCCATGATTGACGAACCCCGGGGGTGTTTTTATGTGTCTGTTGTCAACACTCATAGCTTTGGCCAATTCTGTCCCGTTTCTTGGACTATTACTCACCTTTTTGGGGTCCCGAATCGTTTCGGTACTTGTTGAAACCCAAGGTGTGCTTAGACGTTCGTCATCAACACTCTCAGTTTTGGCCGACTCTGGCCCGTTTCATGGAATATTACTCACAATTTTGGGATCCCAAAGCGATTTCCATGGTTGTCGAACTCCAAGGTGCGCTTACTTGTTGGTCATCAACAATCACAGTTTGGGCCGATTCTGACCCGTTTCTTGGAGTATTACTCTGTTTTGGGGTCCCAGAGTCATTTCCATGATTGACGAACCCCAAGGTGCGTTTACGTGTCGGTCATCAACACTCACATATTTGGCCGTTTCTAGTCCGTTACGTGCAGTAGTACTCAGGGTTTTGGGGACCCAAAGCAATTTCCACAATTGACGAACCCCGAGGTGCGATTATGTGTCTGTCGTCAACACTCATAGTTTTTACCAATTCTGACCCGTTTCTCAGACTATTACTCTCCGTTTTGGGGTCCCGAAGCGATTTCCATAGTTTTTGAACCCCAAGGTGTGCTTACATGTTGGTCATCAACACTCGCAGTTTTGGCTGATTCTGGCCCGTTTCATGGACTATTACTCATAGTTTTGGGCTCCCAAAGCGATTTACTTGTTGGTCATCAACAATCACAGTTTGGGCCGATTCTGACCTGTTTCTTGGAGTATTACTCAGTTTTGGGGTCCCGGAGTCATTTCCATGATTGATGAACCCCGGGGTGCGTTCATGTGTCGGTCATCAACACTCACATATTTGGCCGATTCTTGTCCGTTACGTGCAGTAGTACTCAGGGTTTTGGGGACCCGAAGCGATTTCGATGATTGACGAACCCCGGGGTGCGATTATGTGTTTGTCGTCAACACTCATAGTTTTTGCCAATTCTGACCAGTTTCTTGGACTATTATTCGCCGTTTTGGGGTACCGAAGCGATTTTCATAGTTGTTGAACCCCAAGATGTGCTTACATGTTGGTCATCAACACTCGCAATTTTGGCCGATTCTAGCCCGTTTCATGGACTATTACTCACCGATTTGGGGTCCCAAAGCGATTTACATGGTTCTCGAACTCCAAGGTGCGCTTACGTGTCGGTCATCAACAATCACAGTTTGGGCCGATTCTGGCCCGTTTCTTGGACTATTACTCTTTTTTGGGGTCCCGGAGTCATTTCCATGATTGACGAACCCCGGGGTGCGTTTACGTGTCGGTCATCAACACTCACATATTTTGCTTATTCTTGTCTGTTTCATGCACTATTACTCGCTGTTTTGGGGACCCAGAGCGATTTCCACGATTGATGAACCCGGGGGTGCGTTTATGTGTCGGTCGTCAACACTCACAGTTTTCTCCAATGCTGACCTGTTTCGTGGATTATTACTCACCGTTTTGGGGTCCCAAAGCGATTTTCATAGTTGTTGAACCCCAAGATGTCCTTACGTGTTGGTCATCAAAACTCGCAGTTTTGGTCGACTCTGGCCCGTTTCCTGGACTATTACGCACCGTTTTGGGGTCCCAGAGCGATTTCCATGGTTGTCGAACTCCAAGGTGCGCTTACGTGTCCACTACTAGGAAAAGGCCTACTAATGGCGCACCGGTTTTGCCTACTAATGGCGCACTACCGGTGCGCCATTAGTAGCACGCCATAAGAATTTTTTACTAATGGCGCACCACTGGTGCGCCATTAGTATCTGGTATACTAATGGCGCACCTGGCAGTGCGCCATTAGTATGTAACTCCATGCGCCATTAGTATGCCTCCCGGGGGGCCATATGTAACCATGTGCTTTGTCACACTAATGGCGCACTCTGCCTTGGTGCGCCATTAGTATCCTTTGGCATACTAATGGCGCACTCTGCCTTGATGCGCCATTAGTATGAATATTTGGTTTTTTTTGCTTTGCTGATTTTTGCACAGGTTACAAAATATATTATTGGACAGAATATAGACAGCAACACACAGCAACATCAGATTCATCGAATACAATAGAAGATTAGTCTCCGAATACAATTCATCATATTAGTCTCCGAATTCAAAAGACCAAACAAAGATAAAACATTACAAGTCTCAAGACCGCGAGTATCGAGTTTGTCTTCACATTACAAGTCGATATCGATCATCTAAACTACCATCACATAAAAGAGAGTTGTGGTCATCACGATGAGCATCATCGCGATCAAACTGGTCCTCATCCGGTTCCTCCAACAATCCCTCCTCTCTCCCGCTAGATAGCGGGCATATCTAGATTCGACCTCCGCCCTAGTGGTGTACCCTTTGTAACTGTTACCGCTGAAACGGTCAACCTGTCTCCGACACTCCTCCCAGTCGTCGTAGACTCCGGGAACCTTACCCTTGTACTTGAGTGAATTCCTCCTTGACGGTGCGGAGCGCATTTAGACGCCGGTCCTTCCTTTGCTTCTTCGATTGGCTGCCATCTGTGTGTGCGCCGCCATCATCAGTGGTGGCATCCTCGGCGGCACCATCAGTGGTGTCATCCCCGACGCCACTAGGGGTTGTGTAATCAGGATCGGTGTCTTCTGCGGCGTCCTCATAGCGGTGAGGTTGTTCCTCCATCTCCTGGGACAGCTCCCAGAATTGCTTGCCGCCCGAACCACCGGCCTCATCGTTGTGGGCCGTGTTTCGCTCTAAATAGGAAAAAAGTTTGGTTAAAAAGTTGGTTATTGTCAAGTAACAAGATCATGGTCTCATCATTTAGGGTTTGTCGACACCGAGGCACCCTAAAAGCCTAAGCTTTCATCATTTAGGGTTTGTCGACGCCGAGGCACCCTAAAAGCCTAAGCGTACATCATTTAGGTTCTCATCGACACCGAGGCATCCGGGGCAGCCAAGTTAACTTTTCATCATTTAGGGTTTATCGATGCCGAGGCACCCTAGGTTGGGCCTAATCACTTGGCACTAATCACTTGGCTCTATTGCCACCTATGTTGGGTTTATCATCTAGGGTTTATCGATGCTAAGGAGAATTCTAAGTTTGGCCTAATCACTTGGCTCTATTGCCACCTATGGTTTAATGCAGCAAGAATGGCGGGGCAGTTGATCCTACTTAACTAAGTACTAAGATACCCCGGCCCATGCATTAGTCGCAAGTACCCCATATGTCCTATTTTTAGCAAAGTCATGCTAAAATTCACGGAAAATTTCAGCATGACCTGTGCTGAAAATAGGACATATGGAGTACCCGAATTTGCCGGAGCGAAAGTTAATCAACAATCCGACAAACTCAAGGGCCTCTCGGGGTACCTGCAAATTCATCACGACACGATGGTCGGATACATGACCTTTGCAAAATGGTCGGAGACACGATGGTCTTTCTCAATGTGATCAATTGATGGATCAACACATAAAACATGTCCAATAAGTATGATTTATAGAGTCAACATCAGTATGAATATATATAAAGTTTTTCTTCATCAGCCAGGCCCATGCAAGTAACTGCATCCAGCAACTATTTCTGCTACTCTGTAACTAACCACACTCTGTATTTATAGATTCATTTCAGATGAGATTAGATTGAGGTCCAACTGTAGCTGCAGCTGAGGGATCCATGAGCCATCATGCCAGCCAGCTAGGAAATAAACTTTACTTTCCAAAGGAAATAAAAATACAATGCATACATACATACTTAAGCAGGTAGGTAGATAGATAGATAGATAGATGAGCATGTTCAGTTTACAAGAATGAATATAAACAAGCAAAGGATGCATGCAAGTTTAAAGTAAAACGTTTCAGTTAATGCAAGTACTCCTCTTGCTCTCTACTTTCTCTCTTCTCTTCTTCAGTTAATTAACAGAATTTTACTGATGTTGTTAACTGAATTTTAATCAGCTGCTGAAGAACACCTTCAGTTTCGTCAGATATAGGTGTAGTTTTCAGTCTCTGTCAGTTTCGTCAGATATAGCATGGTTTGATCATTATAATACCACGTCTCCCCTCCTGGACGTTTCAGAAACAGGAGGGCCCACGTCTCCCCTCCAGAGTTTTCGAGGGCCCACGTCTCCCCTCCAAAGGGCAGGACGATTGAGTTTTCGAGGCAACTCCCCATGTCTCCCCTCCACTGGCAACTCCCCACGACGCAGAGGGGGTTTTCTTCCCATGTCCAGGTAACTCCCCTCCTATTCCATTGCCGCTCCATCTTCCTCCCTCTGCCTCCCTCCTCATTCCATTGCCGCTCCATCTTCCTCCCTCTACCTCCCTCCGCCTCCAGCATCAAGCAACTCCCCTCTGCGTCCACCATCGCTGGCCAGGAGGGCAATGGTGGAGGAATCGTGGAGCAACTCCCCTCCGTCTGCCAAGAGAATGGCGGAGGCATCATGGAGCAACTCCCCTCCGTCTGCCAAGCATCACCGTGGTGAGGCGTCTGGCAAGGAGCCGCTGGTGGTCGATGACGATGTTCCGGTCCCCGGGCAAAAGCGGGACTACACTGTGCCGCTCAAGGTTGATATCCACCTGAAGGAGCCGCTGGATGTCGTATGCACCAGCAATCCAGACGAAGCCGACAAGATCATCCGCAAGATGAGGAGGAGGCTCGGCGGCATGCTTCCTCGGAATATCGGCGTTGATGTCGAGTATACCAGGGAAGAAAAACCTCCGCAAATTGCTGCAGTTGTGCAGTTATGCGTGGAGGATCTCGTCCTGGTATACCACATCACCGCGGCAACCAAATGGTAAAAACATCCAGTTCTGAAGTTTTTGTCTAATTAGTAGTTTCTGAAGTAGATGCAATAGTTCTGAAGTTCTGAAGTAGATGCAATACTAGTTCTGAAGTTCTGAAGTTTCTGAAGTTCTGAAGTTTCGTTTTAATTAGTAGTTTCTGAAGTTTCTGAAGTAGATGCAATAGTTCTGAAGTTCTGAAGTAGATGCAATACTAGTTCTGAAGTTATGAAGTTTCTTTCTAATTAGTAGTTTTTTGGTGATCATACAGAATGTTGTCTAGAAGTTTTTGTGATCATTTAGTAGTTGTTATGAATGTTGTCTTGTAATGCAAAAGATTGCAAAAAAAATACATCATTGAGATGTTATGCTTGCTGTTTTGATCATATAGAATGTTGTCTTGTAGTTGTTGTGATCATTTCGTAGTTGTTGTGATCATACTGTTTTAACTGAATTTTGGTCAGAACTGAAGATGCTATTTTAACTGAATTTTGCTTCAACAGAATCCATTTTAATTCTGTAGTTTCTCAAGTTTTTGAAGTAGATGAATTTGATGCACCAGATTAATTTGATGCAGGCCCAAGGAACTCCGCCCGCTCCTGCAGGAGAAGAAGCTGTACACCTTTGTTGGCTTCTCCATTGGAGGCGACAAGGAGAAGATGAACTTTTCTGGTTTAGAGATCAACCCCGACAAGTACGTCGACTTGCAGCGCAAATGGAGAGTTCCAAACAATGGAAAGAAGTGGCAGTCTTTGGCTGAGTTTTCAGGCAGCCTCATCCACCCATCCTACAAGGAAATGAAGCAGAAGATCGACAGGAAATCGGACCACCTACTATGGGGGGACAGCCCACTGCCAAACAAGCTCATCGAGTACGCCGCGAAAGATGCGTACGTCACCTACGAGGCATGGAAGAAAATCGAAATCACCAAAGAAGGTTTGGAGCTCTGGCAAGAGGCGGAGGATCATTGGGATGACCCCTACTACTGGGGATATTGAGTTGTTTGTGGTATTGGGATGACCCCTACTACTGTGTCTCAGTTTGTAGTTATGTGGTTGAACAAGTTTGCTTTTGTTATGTTGAACAAGTTTGCTTTTGTTATGTTGAACAAGTTTGCTTTTGTAATGATGAACAAGTTTGCTTTGGTTGTCAGTTGACATCACTCATCGCTGAGCATGGTTTAGTTTTACCTTTATCTATTTATTATTTAGGCAGAGCTATTCAGGCATGGAAGATATAATCATCCTTATGGTGAGGATCGCAATGTTTTTAGCTTCCAAGTTTCTAATGACACATGATCTTTCCAACCACATAACTTAACTGCAAACATTTCCCGTGTAAATTGTAGTTAGACATTCCAACCAATACCTGCAGGTTGTAATTTCATACTGAATGACCATCAGTGACTAAGTGAAGCAAATAATTGCTATGCATTTCTTGGCACGCGAGAAGGAAGAGGGGAGAAGAGGCGGAGCTCACCGGGGAGGCGCAAGGAGGCCCTGCCACAGCGTAGTAGCAACATAGGTGGCCGAAGTTGAGGAAGACAGCGGCGACCCGAGGAAGAAGAGGTGGAGGGGGGGTGGAGGGGTCGAGCGCCTTCGCGCCCTGGTTCCGCGGCTCGCCGGCCCGGTGTTGAAGCAGATTCTGCCCGCTGCCTTGTCTATCGCCTCACACGGTGGAGCTCGAGGGCTGGGAAGGCGAGGGAGGGGGTGGGTGGGTGCGGCGAAGGCGAGGGAGGGGGTGGATTGGGAGCGGACGGCGATGGGGGGCAGGGCAGGGGCTGACTGGGGGCGGCGACGGAGACGGAGGCGCGGCGGCGTGGGTCAGGGCAGCGTGCGGGTGGATCTGGTGGTGAGGGAGAGAGGGTCGAAGGGGATCTGGTGAGAGGGAGAGAGGATAGCTAGGGGAAGGGTTCTAATGGCGCACCGACCAGTGGTTCGCCATAAGTATGACTATTCTAATGGCGCACCACCCCTGGGTGCGCCATTAGAATTTTGTTTTAATCTAGCCCACTAACCATATCTACAACCTAACCCTATCTACAACAGAACCCACCCACTAGCCCGACTGGTCAGCACGCAGCACACACACCAGGAGGTCCTGGGTTCGATTCCTAGGCTCCCCAATATTTTTTATGCATTTTAAATGTTGTTTTTGATATTTATTTGTGTTTAAATATGTTCAAACTTGTTTAAATCATAACAGTAATATTTTTGTATAAAAATAGTAATAATTTTTTAAAAAATATGTTCAAATTTCTTACTTGAAAATATCATCGGCGGCGGCGGTGGAGCGGGGGAGGGTGTGGGGATCGAGATCGAGATGGAGGGGGAATCAAGATCGAGATGGAGGGGGATCGAGATCAAGTGTCCTCATGAATTCAAAAAGTGCCCATGAAATTTAAAAATATTCATGATATCAAAAAGTGCCCATGAAATACAATCGAGAAATGAAGACTACGATTTAAATACAATCGATCTTAGCTAGCTATCTATTCACAATCTTCTTACCCTTCTTTTTCTGAAATGGAGTTCTTCTGTGGAACGGACGTCCTTTAGGTAGGGTGGTCCTGCTTCTTCTTGTGGTGTGTGCTGCTACTTCATCGTCGTCGTCATGTTCGATCTTCGGGTCGCCGTACTTGTCGAAGTCTTGCTCATTGGCTACTCCATCCATTCCGATGATCTTCCTTTTGCCTCTCCTCACGACAACACGACTGGGCTTTGGCGGGTCGGTAATGAAGAAGCATTGGTCCACTTGGGAAGCCAGTACCCATGGCTCATTTTTCGCGGTGACGTTTGCGCCCGCGGTCTTGGATTTGGCTTCGGGTATAAACACGACTGGGCTTTGGCATAGTGCGCCATTAGTAGGTTTGCAAAAAAGTAAAAAAAACATTATATACTAATGGCGCACTATCGAACTAGTAATGGCGCACTTTGCCATCCCTGCGCCATTAGTTTGTATGGAAAAATGGGAAAAAAATAATCAATAGTAGTGGCGCACCGTGAGCACGGTGCGCCATTAGTGTCTTCCACACTAATGGCGAACGAGCAACCGGTGCGCCATTAGTATATAGTAGTGGCGCACTACTTACCTGGTGCACCATTAGAATCAGTCCTATCTATAGCCCTTTTCCTAGTAGTGGTCGGTCATCAACAATCACAGTTTGGGACGATTCTGGCCTGTTTCTTGGACTATTACTCAGTTTTGGGGTCCCGGAGTCATTTCTAGGATTGACGAACCGCGAGGTGCGTTTATGTGTCGGTCATCAACACTGACATATTTGGCTGACTCTAGTCCGTTTCGTGCACTATTACTAAGGGTTTTGGGGACCCAGAGCAATTTCCACGATTGACGAACCCCGGGGGTGCGTTCATGTGTCTATCGTCAACACTCACAGTTTTGGCCAATTCTGGCCCGTTTCTTGGACTATTACTCACCTTTTTGGGGTCCCGAATCATTTCCGTAGTTGTTGAAACCCAAGGTGTGCTGACGTGTTGGTCATCAACAATCACAGTTTGGGCCGATTCTGACCCATTTCCTGGAGTATTACTCTGCTTTGGGGTCCCGGAGTCATTTCCATGATTGACGAACCCCGGGGTACGTTTACGTGTCGGTCATCAACACTCACATATTTGGCCGTTTCTAGTCCGTTACGTGCAGTAGTACTCAGGGTTTTGGGGACCCAAAGCGATTTCCACGATTGACGAACCCCGAGGTGCTATTATGTGTCTGTCGTCAACACTCATAGTTTTTTCCAATTCTGACCCGTTTCTTGGACTATTACTCGCCGTTTTGGGGTCCTGAAGCGATTTCCATAGTTGTTGAACCCGAAGATGTTCTTACATGTTGGTCATCAGCACTCGAAGTTTTGGCCGATTCTAACCCGTTTCATGGACTATTACTCACCGTTTTGGGGTCCCAAAGCGATTTACATGGTTGTCGAACTCCAAGGTGCGCTTACGTGTCGGTCATCAACAATTACAATTTGGGCCGGTTCTGGCCCGTTTCTTGGACTATTACTCTGTTTTGGGGTCCCGGAGTCATTTCCATGATTGACGAACCCCGGGGTGCGTTTACGTGTCGGTCATCAACACTTACATATTTGGCCGATTCTAGTCCGTTTCGTGCAGTAGTACTCAGGGTTCTGGGGACCCAGAGCGATTTCCACGATTGACGAACCCCGGGGTGCGATTATGTGTCTCTCGTCAACACTCATAGTTTTTGCCAATTCTGACCCGTTTCTTAGACTATTACTCGCCGTTTTGGGGTACCGAAGCGATTTCCATAGTTGCTGAACCCCAAGTTGTGCTTACATGTTGGTCATCAACAGTCGCAGTTTTGGCCGATTCTAGCCCGTTTCATGGACTATTACTCAGCGTTTTGGGGTCCCAAAGCGATTTACATGGTTGTCGAACTCCAAGGTGCGCTTATGTGTCGGTCATCAACAATCACAGTTTGGGCCGATTCTGGCCCGTTTCTTGGACTATTACTCTGTTTTGGGGTCCCGGAGTCATTTCCATGATTGACGAACCCCGGGGTCGTTTATGTGTCGGTCATCAACACTCACATATTTTGCTGATTCTTGTCTGTTTCATGCACTATTACTCGCTGTTTTGGGGACCTAGAGCGATTTCCACGATTGATGAACTCAGGGGTGCGTTTATGTGTCTGTCATCAGCACTCACAATTTTCTCCAATTCTGACCTGTTTCGTGGATTATTACTCACCGTTTTGGGGTCCCAAGGCAATTTCCATAGTTGTTGAACCCCAAGGTGTCCTTACGTGTTGGTCATCAAAACTTGCAGTTTTGGTCGACTCTGGCCCGTTTCATGGACTATTACTCACCGTTTTGGGGTCCCAAAGAGATTGCCATGGTTGTCGAACTCCAAGGTGCGCTTACGTGTCGGTCATCAACAATCATAGTTTGGGACGATTCTGGCCTGTTTCTTGACTATTACTCAGTTTTGGGGTCCCGGACTCATTTCCAGGATTGACGAACCGCAGGGTCCGTTTACGTGTCGGTCATCAACACTAACATATTTGGCCGACTATAGACCGTTTCGTGCACTATTACTCAGGATTTTTGGGACCCAGAGCGATTTCCATGATTGACGAACCCCGGGGTTCGTTCAAGTGTCCGTCGTCAACACTCACAGTTTTGGCCTATTCTGACCCGTTTCATGGACTATTACTCACCGTTTTGGGGTCCAGAATCGATTTCCGTAGTCGTTGAGCCCCAAGGTGTGCTTACTTGTTGGTCATCAACACTCGCAGTTTTGGCCGACTCTGGCCCATTTCATGGACTATTACTCACAGTTTTGGGGTCCCAAAGCGATTTCCATGGTTGTCGAACTCCAGGGTGTGCTTACGTGTCGGTCATCAACAATCATAGTTTGGTCCGATTCTGACCCGTTTCTTGGAATATTACTCAGTTTTGGGGTCCCGGAGTAATTTCCATGATTGACGAACCCCTGGGTGCGTTCACGTGTCGGTCATCAACACTCACATATTTGGCTGATTCTTGTCTGTTTCATGCACTATTACTCACCGTTTTGGGGACCTAGAGCGATTTCCACGATTGATGAACCGTGGGGTGCGTTTATGTGTCTCTCGTCAACACTCAAAGTTTTCTCCAATCCTGACCTGTTTCATGGATTATTACTCGCCGTTTTGGGGTCCCAAAGCGATTTCCATAGTTGTTGAACCCCAAGGTGTCCTTACGTGTTGGTTATCAAAACTCGCGGTTTTGGTCGACTCTGGCCTGTTTCATGGACTATTACTCACAATTTTGGGCTCCCAAAGCGATTTCCATGGTTGTCGAACTCCAAGGTGCGCTTACGTGTCGGTCATCAACAATCACAGTTTGGGACGATTCTGGCCTGTTTCTTGGACTATTACTCAGTTTTGGGGTCCTGGAGTCATTTCTAGGATTGATGAACCGCGAGGTGCGTTTACGTGTCGGTCATCAACACTGACATATTTGGCCGACTCTAGTTTGTTTCGTGCACTATTACTCATGGTTTTGGGGACCCAGAGCAATTTCCACGATTGACGAACCCCGGGGGTGCGTTCATGTGTCTGTCGTCAACACTCACAGTTTTGGCCAATTCTGACCCGTTTCTTGGACTATTAATCACCTTTTTGGGGCCCCGAATCAATTTCCATAGTTGTTGAACCCCAAGGTGTGCTTACGTGTTGGTCATCAGCACTCGCAGTTTTGACCGACTCTGGCCCGTTTCATGGTCTATTACTAACAGTTTTGGGCTCCCAAAGCGATTTCCATGGTTGTGGAACTCCAAGGTGCGCTTACTTGTTGGTCATCAAAAATCACAGTTTGGGCCGATTCTGACCCGTTTCTTGGAGTATTACTTAGTAGTTGGGTCCCGGAGTCATTTCCACGATTGATGAAGCGCGGGGTGCGTTCATGTGTCAGTTATGAACACTCACATATTTGGCCGATTCTAGTCTGTTATGTGCAGTAGTACTCAGGGTTTTGGGGACCCAAAGCGATTTCCACGATTGATGAACCCCGGGGTGCGATTATGTGTCTGTCGTCAACACTCATAGTTTTTACCAATTCTGACCCATTTCTTGGACTATTACTCGCTGTTTTGGGGTCCCGAAGCGATTTCAATAGTTGTTGAACCCCAAGATGTGCTTACATGTTGGTCATCAACACTCGCAGTTTTTGCTGATTCTAGCCCGTTTCGTGGACTATTACTCACCGTTTTGGTGTCCCAAAGCGATTTACATGGTTGTCGAACTCCAAGGTGCGCTTACATGTCGGTCATCAACAATCACAGTTTGGCCCGATTCTGGCCCGTTTCTTGGACTATTACTCTGTTTTGGGGTCCCGGGTCATTTCCATGATTGACGAACCCCGGGGTGCGTTTACGTGTCGGTCATCAACACTCACATATTTGGCCGATTCTAGTCTGTTTCGTGCAGTAGTACTAGTACTCAGGGTTCTGGGGACCTAGAGCGATTTCCACGAAGGAAGAACCTCGGGGTGCGTTTATGTGTCCGTCGTCAACAATCATAGTTTTGGCCAATTCTGACCCATTTCTTGGACTATTACTCTCCGTTTTGGGGTCCCGAAGCGATTTCCATAGTTTTTGAACCCCAAGGTGTGCTTACATGTTGGTCATCAACACTCGCAGTTTTGGTTGATTCTGGCCCGTTTCACGGACTATTACTCACAGTTTTGGGCTCCCAAAGCAATTTCCATGGTTGTCGAACTCCAAGGTGCGCTTACTTGTTGGTCATCAACAATCACAGTTTGGGTCGATTCTGACCCATTTCTTGGAGTATTACTCAGTTTTGGGGTCCCGGACTCATTTCAATGATTGATGAACCCCGGGGTGCGTTCATGTGTGGGTCATCAACACTCACATATTTGGCCGATTCTAGTCCGTTACGTGAAGTAGTACTCAGGGTTTTTGGGACCCAAAGCGATTTCCACGATTGACGAACCCCGGGGTGCGATTATGTGTCTGTCATCAACACTCATAGTTTTTGCCAATTCTGACCCGTTTCTTGGACTATTACTCGCCATTTTGAGGTCCCGAAGCGATTTCCATAGTTGTTGAACCCCAAGATGTGCTTACATGTTGGTCATCAACACTCGCAGTTTTTGCCGAATGTAGCCCGTTTCATGGACTATTACTCACTGTTTTGGGGTCCCAAAGCGATTTACATGGTTGTCGAACTCCAAGGTGCGCTTACGTGTCGCTCATCAACAATCACAGTTTGGGACGATTCTGGCCTGTTTCTTGGACTATTACTCAGTTTTGGGGTCCCAGAGTCATTTCCAGGATTGACGAACCGCGGGGTGCGTTTACGTGTAGGTCATCAACACTCACATATTTGCCAACAATAGTCCGTTTCGTGCACTATTACTCAGGGTTTTCGGGACCCAGAGCGATTTCCACGACTGACGAACCCCGGGGTGCGTTCATGTGTCTGTCGTCAACACTCACAGTTATGGCCAATTCTGACCCGTTTCTTGGACTATTACTCACAGTTTTGGCGTCCCGAATCATTTTCGTAGTTGTTGAACCCCAGGGTGTGCTTACGTGTTGGTCATCAACACTCGCAGTTTTGGCCGACTCTGGCCCGTTTCATGGACTATTACTCACAGTTTTGGGGTCCCAGAGCGATTCCAATGGTTGTCGAACTCGAAGGTGCGGTTATGTGTTAGTGATCAACAATCACAGTTTGGGCCGATTCTGACCCGTTTCTTGGGGTATTACTTAGTTTTGGGGTACCGGAATCATTTCCATGATTAACGAACCCCGGGGTGCGTTTACGTGTCGGTCATCAACACTCACATATTTGGCTGATTCTTGTCCGTTTCATGCGCTATTACTCACCATTTTGGGGACCCAGAGCGATTTCCACGATTGATGAACCCCGGGGTGCGTTTATGTGTCTGTCGTCAACACTCACAGTTTTCTCCAATTCTGACCTGTTTCATGGATTATTACTCACCGTTTTGGGGTCCCAAAGCAATTTCCATAGTTGTTGAACCCCAAGGTGTCCTTACATGTTGGTCATCAAAACTCGTAGTTTTGGTCGACTCTGGCCCGTTTCATAGACTATTACTCACCGTTTTAGGGTCCCAATGCGATTTCCATGGTTGTCGAATTCTAAGGTGCGCTTACGTGTCGGTCTTCAACAATCACAGTTTGGGACGATTCTGGCCTGTTTCTTGGACTATTACTCAGTTTTGGGGTCCCGGAGTCATTTCCAGGATTGACGAACCGTGGGGTGCGTTTACGTGTCGATCATGAACACTGACATGGCCGACTCTAGTCTGTTTCGTGCAATATTACTCAGGGTTTTGGGGACCCAGAGTGATTTCCACGATTGATGAACCCCGGGGTGCGTTCATGTGTCCGTCATCAACACTCACAGTTTTGGCCAATTCTGACATGTTTCTTGGCCTATTACTCACCGTTTTGGGGTCCCAAAGCGACTTGCATGGTTGTCGAACTCCAAGGTGCGCTTATGTGTCGGTCATCAACAAATGGGCCGATTCTGGCCCGTTTCATGGACTATTACTCTGTTTTGGGGTCCCGGAGTGATTTCCAGGATTGACGAACCGCGGGGTGCGTTTACGTGTCGGTCATCAACACTCAGATATTTGGCCGACTGTAGTCCGTTTCGTGCACTATTACTCAGGGTTTTGGGGACCCAGAGCGATTTCCACGTTTGGCGAACCCCGGGGTGCGTTCATGTGTCCCTGGTCAACACTCACAGTTTTGGCCAATTCTGACCCGTTTCTTGGACTATTACACACCGTTTTGGGTCCCGAATCGATTTCCGTAGGTGTTGAACCCCAAGGTGTGCTTACGTGCTGGTCATCAACACTCACAGTTTTGGCTGACTCTGGCCCGTTTCATGGACTATTACTCACAGTTTTGGGGTGCCAAAGCGATTTCCATTGTTTCCGAACTCCAAGGTGTGCTTACATGTCGTTCATCAACAATCATAGTTTGGTCCGATTCTAATCCGTTTCTTGGAGTATTACTTAGTTTTGGGGTCCGGGAGTCATTTCCATGATTGACGAACCCCGGGGTGCGTTCACGTGTCGGTCATAAAAGCTCACATATTTGGCCAATTCTAGTCCGTTTCGTGCAGCAGTACTCAGGGTTTTGGGGACCCAAAGGGATTTCCACGATTGACGAACCCCGGGGTGCGATTATGTGTCTGTCATCAACACTCATAGTTTTTGCCAATTCTGACCCGTTTCTTGGACTATTACTCGCCGTTTTGAGGTCCCGAAGCGATTTCCATAGTTGTTGAACCCCAAGATGTGCTTACATGTTGGTCATCAAAACTCGCAGTTTTTGCCGAATGTAGCCCGTTTCATGGACTATTACTCACTGTTTTGGGGTCCCAAAGCGATTTACATGGTTGTTGAACTCCAAGGTGCGCTTATGTGTCGGTCATCAACAATCACAGTTTGGGACGATTCTGGCCTGTTTCTTGGACTATTACTCAGTTTTGGGGTCCCGGAGTCATTTCCAGGATTGACGAACCGCGGGGTGCGTTTACGTGTCGGTCATCAACACTCACATATTTGCCAACAATAGTCCGTTTCGTGCACTATTACTCAGGGTTTTCGGGACCCAGAGCGATTTCCACGATTGACGAACCCAGGGGTGCGTTCATGTGTCTGTCGTCAACACTCACAGTTGTGGCCAATTCTGACCCGTTTCTTGGACTATTACTCACAGTTTTGGTGTCCCGAATCATTTTTGTAGTTGTTGAACCCCAGGGTGTGCTTACGTGTTGGTCATCAACACTCGCGGTTTTGGCCGACTCTGGCCCGTTTCATGGACTATTACTCACAGTTTTGGGGTCCCAGAGCGATTCCAATGGTTGTCGAACTCGAAGGTGCGGTTATGTGTTAGTGATCAACAATCACAGTTTGGGCCGATTCTGACCCGTTTCTTGGGGTATTACTTAGTTTTGGGGTCCCGGAGTCATTTCCATGACTAACGAACCCCGGGGTGCGTTTACGTGTCGGTCATTAACACTCACATATTTGGCTGATTCTTGTCCGTTTCATGCGCTATTACTCACCATTTTGGGGACCCAGAGCGATTTCCACGATTGATGAACCCCGGGGTGCGTTTATGTGTCTGTCGTCAACACTCAAAGTTTTCTCCAATTCTGACCTGTTTCATGGATTATTACTCACCGTTTTGGGGTCCCAAAGCAATTTCCATAGTTGTTGAACCCCAAGGTGTCCTTACATGTTGGTCATCAAAACTCGTAGTTTTGGTCGACTCTGGCCCGTTTCATAGACTATTACTCACCGTTTTAGGGTCCCAATGTGATTTCCATGGTTGTCGAAATCTAAGGTCCGCTTACGTGTCGGTCTTCAACAATCACAGTTTGGGACGATTCTGGCCTGTTTCTTGGACTATTACTCAGTTTTGGGGTCCCGGAGTCATTTCCAGGATTGACGAACCGTGGGGTGCGTTTACGTGTCGATCATGAACACTGACATGGCCGACTCTAGTCCGTTTCGTGCAATATTACTCAGGGTTTTGGGGACCCAGAGTGATTTCCACGATTGATGAACCCCGGGGTGCGTTCATGTGTCCGTCGTCAACACTCACAGTTTTGGCCAATTCTGACATGTTTCTTGGCCTATTACTCACCGTTTTGGGGTCCCAAAGCGACTTGCATGGTTGTCGAACTCCAAGGTGCGCTTATGTGTCGGTCATCAACAAATGGGCAGATTCTGGCCCGTTTCATGGACTATTACTCTGTTTTGGGGTCCCGGAGTGATTTCCAGGATTGATGAACCGCGGGGTGCGTTTACGTGTCGGTCATCAACACTCAGATATTTGGCCGACTGTAATCCGTTTCGTGCACTATTACTCAGGGTTTTGGGGACCCAGAGCGATTTCCACGTTTGGCGAACCCCGGGGTGCGTTCATGTGTCCCTGGTCAACACTCACAGTTTTGGCCAATTCTGACCCATTTCTTGGACTATTACACACCGTTTTGGGTCCCGAATCGATTTCCGTAGGTGTTGAACCCCAAGGTGTGCTTACGTGCTGGTCATCAACACTCACAATTTTGGCTGACTCTGGCCAGTTTCATGGACTATTACTCACAGTTTTGGGGTGCCAAAGCGATTTCCATTGTTTCCGAACTCCAAGGTGTGCTTACATGTCGTTCATCAAAAATCATAGTTTGGTCCGATTCTAATCCGTTTCTTGGAGTATTACTTAGTTTTGGGGTCCCGGAGTCATTTCCATGATTGACGAACTCCGGGGTGCGTTCACGTGTCGGTCATAAACACTCACATATTTGGCCAATTCTAGTCCGTTTCGTGCAGCAGTACTCAGGGTTTTGGGGACCCAAAGCGATTTCCACGATTGACGAACCCCGGGGTGCGTTTATGTGTTTGTCATCAACAATCAGTTTTGGCCAATTCTGACCCGTTTCTTGGACTATTACTCACTGTTTTGGGGTCCCCAAGCGATTTCCATAGTTGTTGAACCCCAAGATGTGCTTACATGTTGGTCATCAACACTCGCAGTTTTGGCCGATTCTGGCCGTTTCATGGACTACTACTCACCGTTTTGGGGTCCCAAAGTGATTTGCATGGTTGTCGAATTCCAAGGTGCGCTTATGTGTTGGTCATCAACAATCATAGTTTGGGCCGATTCTGACCCGTTTCTTGGACTATTACTCTGTTCTGGGGTCCCGGAGTCATTTCCAATGATTGAGGAACCCCGGGGTGCGTTTACGTGTCGGTCATCAACACTCACATATTTGGCCGATTCTATTCCGTTTCGTGCAGTAGTACTCAGGGTTTTGGGGACCCAAAGCGATTTCCACGATTGACAAACCCCGGGGTGCGTATATGTGTCTGTCGTCAACACTCATAGTTTTGGCCAATTCAGACCGTTTCTTGGACTATTACTCACCGTTTTGGGGTCCCAAAGCAATTTCCATAGTTGTTGAACCCCAAGGTGTCCTTACATGTTGGTCATCAAAACTCGCAGTTTTGGCTGATTCTAGCCCGTTTCATGGACTATTACTCACCGTTTTTGTGTCCCAAAGAGATTTCCATGGTTGTCGAACTCCAAGGTGCGCTTACGTGTCGGTCTTCAACAATCATAGTTTGGGACGAGTCTGGCCTATTTCTTCGACTATTACTCAATTTTGGGGTCCCGGATTCATTTCCAGGATTGACCACCATGGGGTGCGTTTACGTGCCGGTCATCAACACTGACATGGCCGACTCTAGTCCGTTTCGTGCAATATTACTCAGGGTTTTGGGGACCCAGAGCGATTTCCACGATTGCTGAACCCCGGGGTGCGTTCATGTGTCCGTCGTCAACACTCACAGTTTTGGCCAATTGTGACATGTTTCTTGGACTAATACTCACCGTTTTGGGGTCCCAAAGCGATTTGCATGGTTGTCGAACTCCAAGGTGTGCTTATGTGTCGGTCATCAACAATCACAGTATGGGCCGATTCTGGCCTGTTTCATGGACTATTACTCTGTTTTGGGGTCCCGGAGTCATTTCCATGATTGACGAACCCCGGGGTGCGTTTACGTGTCGGTAATCAACAATCACATATTTGGCAGATTTTAGTCCGTTTCGTGCAGTAGTACTCAGGGTTCTGGGGACCTAGAGCGATTTCCACGATTGACGAACCTCGGGGTGCGTTTATGTGTCCGTCGTCAACACTCATAGTTTTGGCCAATTCTGACCCGTTTCTTGGACTATTACTCACCATTTTGGGGTCCCGAAGCGATTTCCATAGTTGTTGAACCCCAAGGTGTGCTTACATGTTGGTCATCAACCCGAAGCGATTCGGGACCGTTTCATGGACCATTACTCACCGTTTGGGGGTCCTAAAGCGATTTGCATGGTTGTCGAACTCCAAGGTGCACTTATGTGTCGGTTATCAACAATCACAGTTTGGGCCGATTCTGGCCCCTTTCCTGGACTATTACTCTGTTTTGGGGTCCCGGAGTCATTTCCAGGATTGACAAACCGAGGGGTGCGTTTACGTGTCGGTCATCCACACTAACATATTTAGCCGATTCTAGTCCGTTTCGTGCACTATTACTCAGGGTTTTGGGGACCCAGAGCGATTTCTACGATTGATGACCCCCGGGGTGCGTTCATGTGTCCGTTGTCAACACTCACAGTTTTGGCCAATTCTGACCTGTTTCTTGGACTATTACACACCGTTTTGGGGTCCCGAATCAATTTCCGTAGTTGTTGAACCCCAGGTGTGCTTACGTGTTGGTCATCAACACTCACAATTTTGGCTGATTCTGGCCCGTTTCATGGACTATTACTCACCGTTTTGGGGTCCCAAAGCAATTTTCATGGTTGTCGAACTCCAAGGTGCGCTTATGTGTCGGTCATCAACAATCACAATTTGGGCCGAATCTGGCCCGTTTGTTGAACTATTACTCTGTTTTGGTGTGCCGGAGTCATTACCATGATTGACGAACCCCGGGGTGCGTTTACGTGTCGGTCATCAACACTAACATATTTGGCCAATTCTAGTCTGCTTCGGGCACTATTACTCATGGTTTTGGCGACCCAAAGCGATTTCCACGATTGACGAACCCCGGGGTGCGTTCTTGTGTCCGTCGTCAACACTCACAGTTTTGGCCAATTCTGACCTGTTTCTTGGACTATTACACACTGTTTTGGGGTCCCGAATCGATTTCCGTAGTTGTTGAACCCCAAGGTGTGCTTACGTGTTGGTCATCAACACTCACAGTTTTGGCCGACTCTGGCCCGTTTCATGGACTATTACTCACAATTTTGGGGTCCCAAAGCGATTTCCATGGTTGTCGAACTCCATGGTGCGCTTACGTGTCGTTCATCAACAATCATAGTTTGGGCCGATTCTGACCCGTTTCTTGGGGTATTACTCAGTTTTGGGGCCCCGGAGTGATTTCCATGATTGACGAACCCAGGGGTGCGTTCAAAGTGTCGGTCATAAACACTCACATATTTGGTCGATTCTAGTCCGTTTCGTGCAGTAGTACTCAGGGTTTTGGGGACCCAAAGCGATTTCCATGATTGACGAACCCCGGGGTGCATTTATGTGTCTGTGGTCAACACTCATAGTTTTGGCCAATTGTGACCTGTTTCTTGGACTATTACTCACCGTTTTGGGGTCCGGAAGCGATTTCCATAGTTGTTGAACCCCAAGATGTGCTTACATGTTGGTCATCAACACTCGCAGTTTTGGCCGATTCTGGCCCGTCTCATGGACTATTGCTCACCGTATTGGGGTACCAAAGCGATTTGCCTAGTTGTCGAACTCCAAGGTGCGCTTATGTGTTGGTCATCAACAATCACAGTTTGGGCCGATTCTGGCCCGTTTCTTGGACTATTACTCTGTTTTGGGGTCCCAGAGTCATTTCCATGATTGACGAACGTCGGGGTGTGTTTACGTGTCAGTCATCAACACTCACATATTGGCCGATTCTAGTCCGTTTCGTGCAGTAGTACTCAGGGTTCTGGGGACCCAGAGAGATTTCCACGAATGAAGAACCTCGGGGTGCGTTTATGTGTCCGTCGTCAACAATCATAGTTTTGGCCAATTCTGACCCATTTCTTGGACTATTGCTCACCGTTTTGGGGTCCCGAAGCGATTTCCATTGTTGTTGAACCCCAAGGTGTGCTTACATGTTGGTCAGAGCACTCGCAGTTTTTGCCGATTCTGGCCCAGTTCATGGACTATTATTCACCGTTTTGGGGTCCCAAAGCGATATACATGGTTGTCGAACTCCAAGGTGCGCTTACGTGTCGGTCATCAACAATCACAGTTTGGGCCGATTCTGGCCCATTTCTTGGACTATTAATCTGTTTGGGGGTCCCGGAGTCATTTCCATGATTGCCGAACCCCGGGGTGCGTTTACGTGTCAGTCATTAACACTCACATATTTGGCTGATTCTTGTCTGTTTCATGCACTATTACGCACTGTTTTGGGGACCCAGAGCGATTTCCACGATTGATGAACCCCGGGGTGCGTTTATGTGTTTGTCGTCAACACTCACAGTTTTCTCCAATCCTGTTGGGGATATAACTATTTGTGTAATCCGCCCAGGAGGGGCCGGGTTACGCAAAGAGGACTCACCAGAGATAAGCCCAAGACAAGGCATGAAGATGACGATCATAGGAAGCTTAAGGCCCACAGGCGACTTAAGGCCCGTTGTAGTAAACCGCAGTTATAATATTACTTGTATCATAAGGTAGACTTAACTAGTCACCGAGCCGGACATTTTTTATAAGCCTGTCGGGACTCTGTAAACCGCAGGGCGTCCACCCGTGTATATAAGGGGACGACCCGCTGGCGTCTTAAGGCAAGAAACAACTCATCGAGAGCCAGGCATAGCGTATCTCGCTCCCTGGTCATCGAAACATCAATACCAACCCAACTAGACGTAGGCCTTACCTTCATCGTAAGGGGCCGAACTAGTATAAAACCTCTCGTGTCCCTTGTTCCGATTAACCCCTTCAAGCTTCCTAGTTGCGATGGCTCCACAACTAAGTCCTTTCACGAGGACATGTGACGTGACAATTCCACGACAGTTGGCGCCCACCGTGGGGCCAGCGCACGGTGCATTTGAGTTCTTGAAGGGCAACTTCGAAGGGCTCAAGGGATACGTAGTGGGCCGGATGACCAAAAGTCGTCGCGGCAAGATCTACATCGACGACGAAGGCTGGGGCCCCGACGCCGGCTCAATTGAGTACGGGTACCGGGTCCCCTTCGGAGGGATCCACGTCTTCATCGGCCGGATTGGTGAGCCGGGGCCTGAGCCGGACAACTGCACCGTCCTCGTCGAGACGGCTCAGCGTGCGAAACCCGCCCGAGTTCAAACCGGCATGAAGCGTGTCCTTGTGGGCTGCGTCCACGGAGAACATTCTGATGGTGGTGAGACGGCCGTCCACTCTGATGCTGATTCGTCCGCCGGTTCAATAGATTCTTTGTATCAAGTTCAAGACGGTGCGCTCAGGGGCTGTTCCGATGGCCTTAGTATTCCGGACCTCTGCGAGTCGCCAAATTGGGCAGGAGTCTTTATGGCTGGGACTCAACCCAGACAAAACTGTACAGCCGCGGCCGCAATCACTTCCAGGTTAGGAGCAGCCGGGGCAGGAGGCCCTGTGCGCCCGCCGGCTCAAGTACTGATAGACCTCATGGACAAGCTTATGACCCTGTTGACCGCCACGGTTATCCCTGCAAACAAAGATGAGCATGACGCGGAGTTAGCACGGGTACGTGAGGAGATAGCTCGGGCCAAGGAGGCCTTGGCAGCCGAGGATACTAGGCTAGCCACGGAGCGGGCGGCTCTCAACGCCCGGGCACATCGGTTGCAGTCAGAGGCTTAGCAGCTCACGATGAGTTTAAACGCGTCCAATGAGGTAATGAGGAGGAGACACCAAAAGACCCAATCCCGGTTGCCTCTGAATTATGACCCTAGGGTTCTTTTTGCTACACCCGGAGCCGTCCCAAGTAACCCGCCCAATGCTAATCAGTTTATGACACCCAGAGCGGGAGAACCGAATCAGCGTCAGGAGATGCCACCTCCTCACATGAGCATGGCACCGCTGCGTCATGTGCCAATACCGGAGGGTTACTTTTCCAACACCATGGAGAATTTAATCGCAGCATCAGTGCGTTTGGCGGCTCTTCCAGTGGATGGTGATGATCCAACAGCGGTGGAGACCCGAAGGATCAGGGAACTTGTCCAGACGGCTCTGGCTCAGCAAGAGACCTATTCTTACAACCGGGATAGAGTTCATTCAACCCCTCCACCTTGGTTAGCGCCGCCTCGTTAGAACCGGATCCCGAGTTACAGCAGGCACATGGAGTCCGAAGCTTTATCAAGCAACACCCAACGCCAGCATGGTGGCTATAACCCAGTGCAGAACCGAGTACAACAGGAGAACGAGTGGGCGGCTCAACTGGCGGCTCAGCAGGCGGCTCAGCGGGCGACTCACCAGGATATCCTAGAGTATCCAACGACTTCTTTTGAGATGGGAGTAGCCACCAGTACCGGTGGAGTTCCCTATTTGATACCGGCTTTGCGCAATGTGCGCCTGCCTAAGGACTTCAAGGGACCTCGAAAGGTGCCGAATTACACGGCCGACTTACAACCCGGAGCATGGATTGAGAGCTATGAGATGGCCATGGAGCTATTGGATGTTAGTGACGCGGCAATGGCTAAATACTTCACCATGATGTTAGATGGAACGGCCTGGTCCTGGCTAAAAGGTTTACCACCCAATTCCATTGGTTCGTGGGAGGAGTTAAAGGCCCGGTTCATCCAGAACTTCAAAGACACCTGTAAGCAGTCCATGTCAATCGTGGAGTTGACAAGTTGTAAGCAGGGGGAGGGTGAGTCCACCACCCATTGGGTACGCCGGGTCAAGGAGATCATTCACTCATCTGATAAGATGGATGTCAGCTCCGCAGTCCTCATGTTGGAGAAGAATTGCAACTTTGAACCGCTGAGGCAGAAATTGGCTGACTTAAGCGTGATTGCACCGATATGGGAACGCTGATGGCGGCTTTAGTCAAATATGTCGATTCTGATAATACCAAGGACCCCACGTCTGACGATGAGAAGGCAGGGAAGGGTAAAAGGAACGGTAATGGAAAGGGTCAACAACACAATCCAGGGAATCAAAGCAGCAATAAGCGTAAAGTGGATGGCAACCCGGAGCTTGTGGCTAACGCTAGTACACAGGGTAACAATCAGAGACGCAAGGGTAAGTGGCCTCGAAACGGCGGGTCAGGCCCATCTCTTGAGCAGCTACTCAATGAGCCCTGTCCGAAACACGGCACCCGGGAGCACCCCGCTACGCACCTGTGGAAAGATTGTGTGATCATGAAGGCGTTTAAAAACTTCAATATCTTTGATGATGGTCATGGATCTGGTGGTGGTTCAGGGGACGGCGGCTTTCATGGCCCGGGCCGCGGCTCAAATTCCGGTTTTCAGGGACAGCCGGGTGGAAATAATCAGCAGCAATCTGGTCAGGGAGGACAACAGCAGCAGGAGCAGTCAGGTTACCAGAGCCAACCAAAATAGTTGAGCGGTGGACAGTACCATGTATTTACCACCAGCTTATGCAAACGTGACCAGAAGGTTCATAAGAGGGCTGTAAATTCGGTTGAGCCGGCAGTTCCTCGTTATTTAAGATGGTCAGAGCAACCCATCATTTGGAGCAGAGAGGATCACCCCCCACACGTCGATAATCCGGGTCAGTTAGCCTTGGTGGTAGCACCCCAGGTTGGTGGGTATAAATTCACTAAGGTACTCATGGACGGAGGTAGTAGCATCAACATACTCTATTATGAGACCTTCCAGCGTATGGGTTTGACTGAGAAGAACCTGCGAACATCCAACACTGTTTTCCATGGGGTGGTTCCGGGCAAGTCGGCTTACCCGGTTGGTAAGATTGAATTAGAGGTGGCCTTTGGAGATGAGTATGATTCCAGGGCTGAGAAGTTGACATTTGAAGTGGTCAAAATCAGGAGTCCATATCACGCTCTGTTTGGGCGACCGGCTTATGCTAAGTTCATGGCACGGCCGTGTTACATTTACTTATAGCTCAAGATGCCGGGTTACAAGGGCACCATCACTGTGTATGGGAGTCAAAAGGTGGCCTTGGAATGTGAAGAAGGCGACGCGGCTTATGCTGAGACGGCTTGTGCAGCGGAGGAGCTCAAATTTTATCAGGACAATGTTGACCCGACAGATATGACCTCCCTCAAGAAACCAACTACAGAGCATGACCCGGCATTGAAGTTTAAATCGGCCGCTGAGACAAAACTTGTCGACTTCACCCCGGGAGACGCCTCTAAGCAGTTCAGTATCAGTGCCAATTTGGATCCTAAATAGAAAAGTGCGCTCATCGAGTTCATCCGTGAGAACCGGGACATCTTTACATGGAAACCTTCTGACATGCCAGGTGTACCGAGGGAACTCGCTGAGCACACTCTCAATATTGATCCAAAGTATAAGCTGGTCAGGCAGTTTCTCCGACGATTCAATGAAGAGAGACGGACAGCTATTGGGGAAGAAGTGGCCCGGCTCTTAGCGGCCGGGTTTATTGTTGAAGTTTTTCATCCGGAGTGGTTGGCTAACCCGGTGCTGGTGCTCAAGACGAACGGCACCTGGCGGATGTGTGTGGATTACACGGACTTAAATAAGGCTTGTTCGGCTGATCCCTTTGCTCTCCCCCGTATTGATCAAATCATTGATGCTACGGCATGTTGTGAATGTTTGAGTTTTTTGGATGCTTACTTTGGCTATCATCAGATCAAGATGGCAGTTAAGGAACAGGAGAAGACATCTTTCATCACTCCGTTTGGGGCCTTCTGTTATGTATCTATGTCGTTTGGGCTCAAGAGTGCCCAGGCAACTTATCAGCCATGTGTGCACAACTGTTTGCACGATCAAATTGGGCGCAATGTTCATGCTTATGTGGATGACATCATGGTGAAGTCCAGAGAAAAGGAAACTTTGATATCCGACTTGAGAGAGACCTTCGACAACCACCGGGTTTACAAGATGATGCTTAACCCGGCCAAGTGCGTGTTTGGTGTGCCTGCGGGCAAGCTCTTAGGCTTTCTGGTGTCAAATAGAGGCATTGAAGCTAATCCGGAAAAGATCACGGCGATTACCTCTCTGGCTAAACCAGCATGTATCAATGATGTTCAGCGTCTGGCGGGACGGGCTGCTGCTTTAAGTCGGTTCATAAGCCGGTTAGGAGAGAAGGCCTTACCATTATATCAGATGATGAAGAAGACAAACACTTTTGACTGGAACAATGCTGCTAACGCTGCCTTTGAAGATTTAAAGAGACAGTTGTCTGAGCCACCGGTTCTTGCAGCTCCCATTGATAAAGAGCCGTTATTGTTATATGTGGCTGCTAACTCATGGGCCGTCAGTCTGGCCATAGTAGTGGAGCGTAAGGAGGCAGGCAAGGAGCATCCGGTTCAACGGCCTATTTACTACATCAGCGAGGTGCTCATTGAGTCTAAACAAAGGTATCCACATTGGCAGAAGCTTGTTTATGGTGTGTTCATGGCAAACCGGAAGCTGAAGCAGTACTTCCAAAGTCACCCTATAACGGTGGTGAGCTCAGCTCCTTTGGGAGATATCATTCAGAATAGGGAAGCTACAGGACGAATCGCCAAGTGGGCCATTGAGCTTGGGCCTTATGGTTTAAAGTATATGCCCCGTACTGCCATCAAATCTCAGGCCTTGGTGGATTTTATAAATGATTGGACAGAGTTGCAGGCACCTGAGGAGAAGCCGGACAACACGTATTGGACTATTCACTTTGATGGGTCCAGACAGTTGGAAGGATTAGGGGCTGGAGTTGTTTTAACTTCCCCTCGAGGTGATAAATTTCATTATGTGCTCCGGCTCATGTTTCCTTGTACTAACAATGCAGCTGAATACGAGGTCTTGCTCCATGGTCTCCGGATGGCTAAGGATATGAATTAAAGCCGGGTAAGGTGCTTGGGCGACTCAGACCTCGTGGCTCAACAGGTCTCAGGCACATGGGATTATAAGGATCCCCTTATGGCGGCTTATCGCCGTGAAGTCGATGTTGTAGCTGGGTACTTCAAAGGGTATCAGGTGGAGCACATTGACAGAAGAAAGAATGAGGCGGCTGATGCTTTAAGCCGGTTGGGCTCTCAGCGTAAGATCGTGCCGCCTAACACCTTTCTTGACGTTCTACATAATCCTTCTGTCAAGGTACCTATAGAGGAAGAGCTTGCAGTACCAGACCCGGAGGCGCAGTTGGTAGCTGCACTTCACGTCATCCCGGATTGGACATTGCCATATCTGATTTATATGACCCGGGGAAAGCTGCCTGAGGATGAGACCTTGGCGAGACAAATTGTCAGGCGGTCCAAATCCATGACAATTGTTAACGGCGAGTTACATCATCTTAGTGTCACAGGGGCGTTCCAGCGTTGTGTGTCGCCTGCAGAGGGTCAAGAGATACTTCGAGAAATCCATGAAGGAGATTGTGGTCATCATGCCGGTTCAAAATCTCTGGTGGCCAAGGCTTTCCGTCATGGTTTTTATTGGCTGATGGCTCATGCGGATGCAGAAGATCTTGTTAGAAAATGTGACGGATGTCAAAAATTCTCACGACGAGCTCATGTGTCGGCTCAGGAATTGAGAATGATTCCAATTACTTGGCCGTTTGCAGTCTGGGGGCTTGACATGGTGGGACCTTTTAAAAGGTCTAAGGATAAAAAGACACACCTCCTGGTGGTAGTGGATAATTTTACAAAGTGGATTGAGGCAGAGCCGGTCAGTCAGTGTGATGCGGCCACAGCAGTTCAGTTCATCAAAAAGGTGATCTTTCGTTTTGGTTTTCCACATAGCATCATAACTGATAATGGGACTAATCTCTCCAAGGGTGCCATGGAGGAGTTCTGTCAACGGTAACATATCCGGCTTGATGTTTCGGCTGTTGCTCATCCTCAATCCAATGGTCAAGCAGAAAGAGCTAACCAGGAGATTTTAAGGGGTATCAAGCCACGACTCTTGGTCCCCTTACAGCGGACTCCGGGTTGTTGGGTAGAAGAGTTGCCCTGTGTGCTGTGGAGCATCCACACTATGCCTAACAGATCAACGGGTTACACGCCCTTTATCATGGTTTATGGAGCGGAGGCAGTTTTGCCAAGTGATATCCGACACGATTCGCCCCGTGTGGCGGCTTACGTTGAGGCTGATAATGAGAAGGCTCGACAGGAGGCTCTTGACTTGTTGGATGAGGAGTGAGACTTGGCAATAGCCCGCTCGGTGATTTACCAGCAAGACCTTCATCGCTATCACAGCCGCCGGGTCAGAAGCAGAACATTTCAAGAAGGCGATTTAGTGCTCCGGCTCATCCAGGATCAGTCCGATATGCACAAGCTATCCCCTCCTTGGCAAGGGCCCTTTGTGGTCAGCAAGAATCTGCACAACGGGTCATACTACCTCATCGATATTCGAGAGCACAAGGACTCAGGTAAAGCGGAGGAGGAGACCCGCCGGCCGTGGAATATAGCCCATCTTCGGCCTTTTTATACTTAAGCCACCGGCTCTTTAGATGTATATATTTTTTGACAATGTATATATTATATAAAGTAATAAAGCAGGACCTCTGTCCTTTTTTCACCCTTAAAAAAGTGTATATGTCTTTTTGACAGGTGGTGGAAACAACTAATTGGGACCGGATCATATCTGAATCCGGCTTTTCCTTTGGACCGGCTTATGATCATATCTGAATCTAGCCATGATCACTTGGGGGCTTCCTGTTCAAACATAGGTCATATTCGAACCAAAGAGAACATAGCTGTCGATACCCACTTGATCGGCATACTTGCTAAGCCTACTTGGGGGCTTCCTGATCATTTGAATCACAGCTTAACCCCTTTAGGTCTGACGTGGATCGTATACGAATCAGCGTCATTAAACAAATCCTATGGTCACGTGGGGGCTTCCTGTTCAAACATAGGTCGTATTTGAACCAAAGAGAACATAGCTGTCGATACCCACTTGATTGGCATCGCCAAGCCACTGGGGGCTATATGATCGTATCCGAATCTTAGCTTAACCCCTTTGGAACGGTTTACTGATCGTATCCAAATCAGAAGCCTGTAAAAGTATTTTGATTATTCTGAAACCTTGTGGAAAGCATTTTAAGATGTCTTTTGTCTTGCCGGTTTAATATTCGTCACACTAGGTTATTAAGTGCCGGGTGAACATTATATGAGCCGGGAAGATCATTCAAGGATTGCAGAATAAGGCAAGCAATATTTAAAACGCCAAGGAAGTAAAAGACAGAAATATACAGCCATGGCGGCTTACGGAAAGCGTTAAGTGATAAGAACATGCACGTAGGCATGACAAGCATTAAGAAGTTCTTTCTACCCTATTACAAGACTCCCCGAGTCTGAATAGATGAAGCATTGTTTTTGGCCGAACACCTGGTGATTCACTCCTTCAGGGGGCTTGAAGGCTCCGGGTTATCCTTCTCCGCTTCTCCGTCGGCTGTTTTTTCCTGGAAAGTTTATGAGGCCCAATCAATGCCGCTCAAAGCTTCAAATTCAGCTTCATCATCTATTAAACCTGCCGGGTCCACTTCAGGGGCAAAAGTATGCTTACGAATTGGAGGGATCAGGCTAATTTGATCATATGAAGCATTTGGGATCTTCCGGTTGTTACTGTCATAAGCCGACGCATACTCGCTGAGCAGTATCGTTTCCAATAAGGGTGGCCACCGGACGTATGGCTTTGACATAGGCGTGGAAGTCATGATCATCAAAGGCATTGCCATCTTCCTTTAGACTCGGATATCCAAGAGCAAGGTCCGTCGGGTCTAGTTCTGGGAGTCATGCTTTTTCCCGGCTCAGAGCGGCTACGGCCCCGGCCCTTGAAGATGAACGCCTTAAGTCTTGGATCCGCTGAGGTAGAAAGGCAAGGCTCTTCAATACATCGTGCAAAAGGCGGGGGTGTGGAGTTGATAAAGCTGCAACGGCCAGGGCACGTTGTTTCCCGGAGTATAGCTGTTCCACTAACGTGTAAACTGGTTTAAGCTTGATCAGCGTGTTCTGCTTCAGATTGACACTCCTGGAGCCTGTATGTGCACAAGCATAACGGTAAGCCGGAGGTAATTATTACAATAGTCATTGTAAGGTTGCCATGTTTAAAGCTGTGTCACAATAATGTAAGTGCATCTAGTGCCACCCCTAGTTGGTTTTGGAGTATTGACGACAAAGTTGGTTGAGGGACTAATGCGTTTGTGAGAATTGCAGGATAACGCAGGAAGTGTCCCTCATTGATTCGGTTTACCTACTAGAGATGACCCCTAAAAATGTATGAATACATTGAAGACAATGGTGGTGTGTGAAGATATTCACACTGAAGACTATGACATGAGAAGACATTGAGTGAAGACTATGGAGCGCGAAGACTGAGTTGTTTCGGTGTTTCCTTTTCTTCTTTGTTGAGTCATAGGAACCACCGTACTGTTAAGTGGGGTCCAAGTGAACAAAGTCAGAGTGACTGAAGTGATGCTCAACCCAAATCCTATGTCTTCGAGCGAAGACAATGAGAGCAAATCTTATACAGAGCTGGATGAGTCAGCTTTGCTTGTAGCCCAAGTAAAGTTGTTGTGTGTGTTTGAAATCTGACCATTGGAACACGTGTCAGTTCCTTAGTGACCCAGGGTCATTTCGGACATATCAGGTCGGGTTGCCTTGTGGCTATAAATAGCCCACCCCCTACACCATAAATTGGTGGCTGCTTAGAGTTAGTTTACGGCTTTTGTCGTTTTGAGAGCAACCCACCTCGAAGCCTTTGAGAGAGAAATCCTTGCGAGGACAAAGCCCAAACACCCCGAGCCAAAGACTGTTAGGCATCACTGAAGTCTTTCTGTCTGTGTGACTTGAAGACTTATTACACTTGAGGACTGTGTATCCTCCAGCCGGTTAGGCGTCGCGTTCTTAGCATCCAAGAGTCATTGTGGATTGCCGGTGAACGAAGTATGGGAAGGTTCGGAAGTCTACCTTGAAGACTTACCAGAGTGATTGGGCGAGAACTGTGTGTCCTTAGCTCAAGGGGAATAAGGCGAAGACGTGGTCTTTTGAGTTGAATCTCAGCCTCCCTAACCAGACGTACAGTTGTCACAGCAACTGGAACTGGTCCAACCAATCATGTGTCTTCAACAAGTGACTGGTTCTATCCCTTCCCTCCTTTACTTTGAGTTTGTCTTCGTGAAGTCATTGCTTATTTGTCTTATCTGTTTGACTTCATTGCTTGACTACTATCGTTAATTGGCTTCATACTATCTTCCATCCTGATCCTTACTACCTAGCTGCTATTAGTCTTTGTACGTTCACAATTATTGCATACTTGACTATGGCTTGCTTGTTGTAGTTTATCTTCCGATGCATATCAATTAGGTCATTTCTACTGTTTGTCTTTGAAACTTCCATGTTTTGAAGACTTGGATAAAAATCGCCTATTCACCCCCCCTCTAGTCGATAACCACCACTTTCAATTGGTATCAGAGCAAGGTACTCCCTTGTTCTGTGTGATTCGGTTTAACCACCTGGAGTTTAGCTATGTCGACTGCAAGGATAATCAAAGTCTCCGCAGCTTGCCCCATGTTCGGTGGAACTGAATATCTCTACTGGAAGAATAAGATGCGCATGCATCTTGAAGCCATTGATGTCAACCTCTGGTATGTCGTCAAGAATGACGTTCCAAAAACTGGTGAAGGTGTCACCCCTACTGATGTCAAGAAGTTCATTCAAGTGGACTCGACTGCAAAGAACATCATCTGTGGTCATCTGACCAAAGGATAGTATGGTCGTGTGAGTGCTCTGGAAATGTCAAAGCTAGTCTGGGACTGGCTATCCAAGGTCAACGAAGGCGTCTCAACTCAGAGAGATCAAAGGATCAGTGTTCTTCGCAACCTCTTCAACCACTTCAAGAGAAACGACAATGAAAATGTCCAGCTCATGTTTGATCGCCTCACCGACATCACAAATGAGCTTCAGGCTCTCGGCGCCACTGAGATCACCAAGCATGAAATCGTCAAGACGCTATTGAGATCTCTTGACAACTCCTTTGACACCCTTGCCCTCATGATACAAGAACGTCCTGACTTCAAGACTCTCGATCCGTCTGATATACTTGAGAGGCACAACACACATGAGTTCCAGCTTTCTGAGAAAAGAGATATCTATGGCCCCAACTATGGCCGAACTCTTGCTTTGAATTCAAAAGTTGTTTCCTCATCTGAAGAAGAAGAATCTGACTGCGGTTCTGATGATCCTGAAGACATTGGAAGGGAACTTGCTATGCTTGTGAAGAAGTTCCAGAAATTCACCAAGAAGAAGGGTTTCAGAAAGTCTTCACGATCCAGTTCAAGAAATGATGAAGCTTACACTCAAGACAACAAGAAGAGAACATGTCACAAGTGTAAGAATCCTGGGCACTACATCTCTGAGTGTCCTCAGTGGGACAACGAGAAGAAGAAGAAGAAGAGCAAGGAATATGACTCTGATGACAAGAAGAAGAAGAAATCTTCAAAGTCTTCTTCCAAGTCCTCATCAAAGTCTTCATCTCATAAGAAGAGCTCATTTGGCAAGGCTCGTGCTTTTGTTGGCTACGAAATGGATTCAGAGGAGGAGTCTGCTTCTGAAGAGGCAGAGGTGGAATGTGAAGCTGAGTCCAACTCTGGCGTTGCAAGTCTGGCTCTAGCCATAGCCTACATTGCCAAGTTCATCTTCAACACTGAAGACAATGACTCCCACACCAACGCTGGTGATGACATGGACGATCCTGCTCCCACCTACTGCTTCATGGCACGCGGTGCCAAGGTTAAATCATGCGATGCTTACTTTCAAACATCAAGGGAAGATGACTCTGATTGTGAATCTAAACCCAGCTACAAAACACTTGCTAAAATTGCTAATGAACAACAAAGGGCTATGGAACATACTCAAAAACTGTTAGAAAAAAGCGATGACCTGTTGGACGCGGAAATGACACGTTCACAGTCCTTAGTTGAAGACATAAAAAATCTTCATGCTAAGTATCAAGAACTTGAAAGTCTTCATGAGACGCTCTCAACCACTTATGAAAAGCTCTCCTATGATTATCTTCAAAGGAAGCAAGAGCTTGAGAAATTGAAAGCGACTCATGAAGATCTTCAAAAAGAGAATGAGTCATTTCGCGCTTAACAGACCAGTTCCACTCAGGATGGATTTGAACCACCATGTTTAAAATGCATTGAGCGTGATAACGCTACCTCTGTTGCTGAATGTTCCAATGCTACTACTGTTGCTTTGTCTTCAACTACTGATGTGGTAACTAACCCCTCTACTAAGGATACCACTACTATTGCAGATGAAAATGCCAGGTTGAAGACATTGCTTGAAACAGGGATGTATAAAAGTCTAAAAGGACATCACACTTTGTGATGTCCTCAAAAAGCAGATCCTGAACCGAAACCCTAGGAAAGAGGGTGTTGGGTTCGAGAGGAAAATGAATGCTGATGGTTCCTACTGGAAGCCTAAGCAGTATCACAAAACCACATGGGTTGCTGCAAAGGAACCTTCAGTGGATCCATCCACTTTATCTGGCTTTACCTGTGCTAATCCTATTATCATTGATGAATCCTTTGATGCAAACTATAAGATGTTCAAAAATCAGAATGGTGAAGTGTTTGCCAGGTATATTGGTACTAACTGCAGGAATGGACCACCTATGAAGAAGATCTGGGTTCCCAAAAGCTGTCTTGAGAATCTTCCAGTGAATGTCATCATGACACCACCTGGGAAGAAGACAAACCCCAGACCAAAGGCATCATATGGTACAACGGCTTCATAAGAATACAGGACTCACTTGAGTCACCCTAACGCCAATGTTTTGCAGGGAAATCGTACTCAAACTTATGAATATGAACGTGTGTCCTCAAACCGCCATGTTCATAGGACTAAGAACTTTTCTGCTTATTCATATGAGTATCATTCATCTCCTGCAAGGCTATTTGCTAGGGCTTGAAAGCCGAAATTCTCAGATGCTGCACTTAGACTCATTACTTCTAAACCACCCCTGAAGATGTGGGTGGTGAAGAAGAATTAACTCTCTTTTGCAGAATATGGTCTCCAGCCAGCAATCAAAGGCGTCCGATATTATTGCTGGGGACCTAAAACACAAAGGGACGCATGATAAAATGACTCACTATGTATTCCACATATGAATCGTTTACCTGTCATACTGTGTGTTCTAACATTCATCTATGCTGTGATAATCCTATTGTGTGCCAAATGCTTATGCTTCACAACATACCTTGTGAAGCCTATCCTCCTAACTTTACTGTAGGGTATGACACCTCGTGCTTCAGAATGGATTATGGACAGCGGATGCACTAATCATATGACTGGTGATCGAAGTCTTCTCATGGAATCAACCTTATGTCAATCCAACAAGAGTCAAATCACATTTGGTGACACTGGTAAAGGCAAGGTATTGGGTCTAGGTAGAGTTGCAATCTCAAAGGATCAACACATGGATAAAGTGATGCTTGTTGAATCCCTTGGATTCAACTTAATGTCTGTCTCAATGATTTGTGACTTAAACATGATTGTGATATTCAGAAAATATCGTTGCCTTGTACTAATGGAATCTGACAAGTCTCTAGTCTTCGAAGGGTATAGGAAAGGTGATCTATACATGGTAGATTTCTCAGCAGGTCCACAGCTTGCCGTATGTATTCTTGCAAAAGCTTCAGAATGTTGGCTCTGGCATCGAAGGCTAGGGCATACTGGCATGAGGAACTTACACACACTCCTCAAGAAGAAGCATGTCATAGGCATCAAAGGTGCCTGCGAAGCTGGAAAGATGACCAGCGCCAAGCACCCCTCGAAGACAATCATGACGACATCTCAACGCTTTGAGCTATTGCATATGGACTTATTTGTCCCTACTCACTACTCTACCCTCACAACAACAGCGTGTCTCTATGGCTTCGTCATTGTTGATAACTACTCAAGATATAAATGGGTGCACATAATTCTCTACAAGACTGAAGTACAAGATATCTTCAGACGATTCGCCAATCGAGCAATGAACAACTATGGCATCAAGATCAAGCATATCAGAAGTGATAACGGCACTAAATTCAAGAACACCGAGCTTGATCTCTATCTGGATACAGTGGGAATCACTCATGAGTTTTCTGCTCCATACACACCTCAGCAAAATGGCGTTGTAGAGCGCAAGAACAGAACCCTCATTGAGATGGCTCGAACAATGCTCGACGAATACAAGACACCAAGAAAGTTCTGGCCCGAAGCTATTAATATAGCTTGTCACATCATCAACCGTGTTTACATCCACAAGCTTCTGGGCAAGACATCCTATGAGCTCCTTACTGGCAAGAAGCAAAATGTCAGCTACTTCAGAGTCTTTGGTGCTAGGTGCTGGATCAAGGATCCCCATCACAAGTCAAAATTCGAACCCAAAGCTCACGAAGGCTTCATGCTCAGTTATGGACAGGATTCGCACTCTTACAGAGTCTTCAACCTCTTCCACTACAAAATCGTTGAAATTGTGGACGTGCGATTTGATGAAACCAATGGTTCACAACGAGAGCTCCTGCCAAGCACATTAGATGAAGCTCCTTCCAGCGAATCTATCAAGCTGATGGGACCTGGTGAAATCATGCTCTCTGAAGCACAGCCTGAAGAGGAACTTATCATTTCTGCACCAAACCAACCTGAAGACAATGCTCAGACCGAAGACAATCCTTCCAATGATGACAATGATCAGCATGAGCAAGCGCTTCATCCAGTTCATCCTCGTGTTGCAAATGAAGTACAAATTGAGAAGATAATTGATAGCATCAATGCACCTGGTCCACTTACTCGCTCAAGAGCAACACAGTTAGCAAATTTCTGTGGGCATTTTTCGTTTGTATCAATATCTGAACCCAAGAAAGTTGCTGAAGCCTTTATGGAACCTGAACGGATTCAAGCCATGCAAGAAGAACTTCAATAGTTCAAGCTGAATAATGTTTGGGAACTTGTCAAGCGCCCTGACCCTCGCAAACATAACATTGTTAGCACTAAATGGATATATCGGAACAAGCAAGATGAGCATGGTCAAGTTGTCAGAAACAAAGCACGTCTTGTGGCTCAAGGATATACTCAAGTTGAAGGAATTGACTTTGATGAAACATTTGCTCCGGTGGCTAGGCTTCGCATACTGCTAGCCTATGCTAATCACCACAACATCTTGCTATATCAAATGAATATGAAGAGTGCTTTCCTCAATGGCAAGATTGAAGAAGAAGTGTATGTTGCTCAACCACCTGGATTTGAAGATCCAAAACTAAACTGTATGGCCTCAAACAAGCTCCTCGCGCTTGGTATGATACAATCAAAGACTTCCTGAAGAGCAAAGGCTTCAAACCAGGATCCCTTGATCCCACACTCTTCACGAAGACATATGATGGTGAACTGTTTGTATGCCAAATATATGTGAATGACATAATCTTCGGCTGCACCAACCAGAAGTATAGTGATGAGTTTGGATACATGATGCGAGAGCAATATCAGATGTCCATGATGGGTGAGCTGAAGTTCTTCCTTGGTCTTCAAATTCGTCAGCAAAGGAATGGCATCTTCATATCTCAAAGACTGTCTGAAGAAGTTCGGCATGCAAGATTGCAAAGGTTACACGACGCCAATGCCAGCCAAACATCATCTTGGTCCTGACGACAATGGTAAAGAGTTCGATCAAAAGGTATACCGCTCCATGATTGGTTCTTTACTTTACCTATGTGCATCTAGGCCACATATTATGCTTAGTGTTTGCATGTGTCCTTGATTCCAAGCGGCACCAAAGGAATCGCATCACTTAGCTGTGAAGCGAATTCTTAGATATTTGGCTTACACCCCAACACTCGGATTATGGTATCCAAAGAGCTCAAGATTTGATCTGGTTGGATTCTCGGATGCTGATTATGCTAGTGACAAGGTGGATCGCAAGTCTACATCAGGAACATGTCACTTTCTGGGACGATCACTTGTCTGTTGGTCTTCAAAGAAGCAAAACTGTGTATCACTCTCAACTGCTGAATCTGAATACATTGCTGCTGGATCTTGTTGTCCTCAGCTTCTGTGGATGAAGCAAACTCTCAAGGACTATGGCGTCAATCTGAAACAAGTACCTCTCTTCTGCGACAACGAAAGCGCCATCAAGATTGCCAACAATCCATTTCAGCACTCGAAGACAAAGCACATTGAAATTCGTCATCACTTTATCCTGTCATGAAGAAAGATATTGACATCATCCACGTCAACACTGAAGAGCAAATGGCAGATATCTCCACAAAGCCCCTGGATGAGAAAAGGTTTTGCAAGTTACGGTGTGAGCTAAATATCTTGGAATCCTCAAATGTCCTGTGATCAAGCACACATCCTAACACTTATGCATGTTGATGACTTAGATGTGCAACACACAAAGTAAAGTATATCTTCAATCAATGAAGACTTACATTCTGAGTGTGAATACATTAACATGGAATTTGACTTCGGAGCGCCACGATAATTGTGCGCCGTGTCTGGGTCTAATACTTCCTATACGTGGGTAACGCCACCACCAAATTTCTTGGTTTGAAGTGTTTCACTCATGGCGTTATTCTTGAATATCTTCGCATATTGATTTGTCTTCAACTTTCAACTTATCTTCATGATTTACTTCACTATGTTGAGTTGATTGCTTTCGCATATATATACTAATATTCTGTCCTCTACAGCATTCACTTATAGCTATGTCTTCATTGTTGAATCTTTTGAACTAAGTGAATGTGATCGGACCCTAATCTCTCTATGCTTACTATCTCAAACTCTATCTGTCCAAATCATATGCATTCTATTGAAACTGTCGAATGTCTTCTCTGCATCCTTGTCAGCAGAAGCCACAGAGACAAACATTAAGTCTGTTAAATGATTCATCCTAATTGACTGAAATCCGAAGAAGCCGGAACGACCATCCGACAAACTTGGAGGGCGTGGGATCGTGGGACAACTCTGAGTATGTTGCATGCTTGCCACGTGTTCCTCAGATGTGAACAGGCAGGGGCACCTGTGTAATTGCGTTGTGCCGCACACCTTCTTATAAATATGTGCCCCCTGCGGTCAAGAAATCCTTCTTCCACCTTTCCACCTCATCAAAACCCTAGCGCCACCGCTAGCTCTCGTCGAGGGGGAACATCAAAGGATCTGCCTGATGATCTTGCAGAACTTTACAAGACATATCCTGAAGAGGATTATAATCAGCGCAAGACACGAATCCAATGGATTCCACGCTATTGGGCTGAACAATGGTTAATTACAAGTTCGTGACCCAGGAGTATGCTGAGAAGAATGCTATCAAGAGTCCTTGGGTGATATTCTCTATCGAGGCCTTCCCCCCAAGAACAAAGCTGAAGCCATTGCCCAAGAATTCAATCCTTGTATGGTCCGTGGACCACAGCCTGAAGATGCCGACCCATCATCATTGCTCTGGTGTCGTGACGATAATCTCTTCAAGCGCAACTTCCAGTATGTGAAGGCTTCGGCAAAGGAGAACAAGAAGTCACGGGGATTAGACTTTAATCCTGGTCCCTCTGCTCCCCGTGATGATGGCACACCTGAAGCGGAAGAAAATAGAATTGGCCCCTTTTCAAACCATGATGGCCTCATCTCTTACATCTTGGTGCAAGGTGCCAAAGTCGATCATTCTGATAATGATGCTGATTCTGATGAAGCCCCAGCTCCTCCTCCAAGGCTGCAGAAGCCAAAGAAAATTAAGGCTTCAACATCAGCTGCACCTCCAAAAGCTTCTCGTGTGAAGCCACTAGCCACTGCACCTCCTGAAGATAGTGTGCAGTCTGAAGATCTTTCATGCATATCCAAGAAGACAGAGAAGAAAAAGAAAATCATCAAGAGTACTGATCAGACGTTGACTCCTGCTGCTATTCTGCGTGAGGAGCACATTGATCTGTCCAGCGATGACGATCTTGCAGATGATGCTCTTGAGCAACTGATCAAGAGCAAGGAAGAAGCTGAGATCTTCAACAACTTGCCTCTCTTTGATGTGGAAATCATACATAACTTCATTGATGAGTGGTTTGACACATCGAATCTCAGCTTTGATGACTTGCAACTTCCAATTGGTCTCAGCGTCGCTTTCAATGGCGCCATTGCTTCTGAGCTAGCTATTGCTCAGCGCATCGTCGAACTGAAGCACAAAATTGACTATGAAAAGGCTCAGTTCAAGAAGCATGTGGCCACGCTCAACATGCAAGATGTCAAAAACTTCAAGATCATGCTGCACGAGCTCAAAGAAGCCTTTCACAAGAAGCGTGAAGAAGCTTGAGGCTCTAGAGAGCGCATGAAGGGTCTGGCTGACAAGTGTGTGCTTGCCTACAATGAGGCAGAGAAGCGCAAGGCTCTTGGTCATCCTGGCATCGACCCTAGGATGGCTACAAAGAAGAAGAAATCGACTGTCCGATCTACACCTTCACGTCAACCGCTTCAAAACAGAAGAAGATGAGGGCTGCAGAGGCTGAAGCCAAAAAAAGGAAAACCTCATAAGCCTCTGATGCTGCTCCCTCCAAGAAGAAGCGCAAGACCAAGAAAAATCGGGCTGCTCCCACAGAGCCCCTTGTTGTTGAACCCATCTCAGTGGTTCGTCCTGCATCTGCAACCCAAGAACTACGAATGACTATTCATGAGCCTGCTTCCACAGAGGCTCCTGAAGCTGAAGAGATTCCAGCAGTTGATCCCATCACTGCTGAAGACATTGGTCACCATGACAATGTTGAAGATGATGAAGTTCTTCCTCAAATTGAATACAATGTGGTATCATCGCCTGTTCTTACGAACAGCGAAATCATCAGCATTGGTCGTCCTCTGACGCCAATTGCTCAGGATGCTTCATGGGCTGATCGACCGCAACAACAAGACTCCCCCAGTACTCCCCAACAACAACAAGTCACACCATCGGTGCAAGTTGAAGAGGATGAGGACCTGCCTACTCCATCTCCAAAGGCGTCGCCTGTATTACAAAGGCTTCGCAAAGGACCAAGGCCTCAAGTCCCTCTTCCGAGCGTTCCAGAAGGAGAAGTGCACCATCAACCTGTTGCACGTCAAGTGTTTTCAGAAGCCACTCCAACTGTGAATGTCTCCGTGTCTGAAGCCCCAGCTGCTGAAGACAATCCGGCTGCATCAGCCAATGACGAACTTCAAGAAGAACGTGTCCCTACTCCCCCCATTACTGAAGAAGCTGTTCATGAAGTGAACGTGTCTGTGCCTGACCCTCCAGCTCATCAAGTGGAGGTTGAAAACCTTGAGGCTGCGACCACCAACACCAATGAAGCCAATGACATACTCATGGCTAAAGCTAATGTGGAGCCTGTCGCAAGCATCGTACCAGAAGTCAATGCTGAAAATGCTCCTGAAGCTTCTGTTGTGCAGCCCGAAGCCACTGTTGCTGCCACTGCTCCTGTTCCGCCACCAAGGCCCTATACAATTGAGCAAGCATACAACCATGGAGAGCTAATCACAGTAAGATGGTCCGTTCTGGTCCCTCGGCCTACTGTCTCTGGTCCTCAATTTGACTATCACATTGAGCATAGGCCTCAGGTCCAGAAGCCAAAGCCAAGACTGCCAAGGTTTCAAAGTACTGCCACATCTGTCGGGTCCTTCAATGCAAATGGTTTCAAAAGCCACAACACATTCTTTGACAGCTCAAAGAACCCCTACACAAGGCCAAGAATATCATCAGATCGTTTCTGGAGTCATCAGCAATGAAGCTATTACTCCTGTGTTATGTATGATCAAGGGCGCATTTTCCCTCATATGTGCCTCGACACTGAAGCCATTGCTGGACTGCCATGCTTAGGAGAAGCACTTGACTGCTTTCGTGATGCTGGTCTGCTCAGCTTTGTGACAGACAAAGAACATTGGAATGAAGAACTACTGCTTCAATTCTATGCTACGCTCCACATTCGTGGTTATAACAGAGATACAAAGACATGGGTTCTCGAGTGGATGACAGGAAATGTTCATCATGAAGCCAAAGCTCTTGACATCATTGAGCTTACAGGCCTCTCCACTCCCGGAGAGCTATATGAACCTGGTTGTCAAAACCACCGCAATGCACTGGAGAGCATCTTCCATAAACCAGAACCAAACATGAGCCAGATGTTGAGTATGATGAAGCCTTTGCCACATGATGCTGAATATCCAAAGGAGTTCTTTGTTGATGACCTTGAGTATCTGCCGCGCACCATATATCACATCATTAGGCGGACTCTATGGCCGATCAAAGGACATTCATCAGCTGCAAAACTTGAAGGAGCCAAGAAGACATTGGTCTTTTACATCCTCAATGGCATCAGCTTCAATGCACAAGATTTCTTGCTCAGGAAACTGGCTGCATCTGGATCTGACCTTTTTGGACTGAAATTCTATGCTCCATGGGTCATGCGCCTCATCAAGCAACATTCTGCTGTCAACTATCAACCCTCTGCTCGCAATCATGTGATCTTTCTACCAGAGGTTGATATGTCAGTTGAAGCCATATACCCTGAACCTCCCAAGAAGCCTCTTAGTCTTCAAAATGCTGAACATCAAAGCTTCACTTAGCCTATGGAAGGAGTCCAAGCTGTCATGCGTGTCCATCCGATGGATAGAAACATTCATCTACCTCATCGTGCACCAACTGAAGCTACTACGAGCACAATTGCTCAAAGGCCTCGGAAGTGCTCTCGGGTCCTAAATGACCGTGAACTTCTAGTAGCCCTGCATCAGAAACAAGATAAGCATCATTTTTGGCTCAAGCGTCAGATGCAAAGCCTCTTGGTGGATGTGAATCGCATTCGAAACCTTGCCACCAAGAATGCATTTGTCACTCATGAAACTTGTCGCCGATCATGGAAGAGTTTGACCCTGCTTAGTGCTGAAGCAGATCTTCAAGATGATGGCTTCACTGAAAGATTCAAGTTTGACTCCACTCCTCCATGGAATGCTGTCCTACGAAGAACTCCATCTCTTGAAGACTCTGACTATTCTTCCTCCGCGGCAACTGTGCATGCAAATATGATCGATGATGAAGATGATGCAACTTCACCGCCCCCTACTTCTGCACGCATCAACACTGCACCAAGTTCGTCTGCACCGCCAAACAACAACGACAACCCTACTGCTTCACCTACTCCTCATGAGGACGAGTAGATGCTCTATGTCTTCAAACCTTTTCGGTCATTACTGACAAAAGGGGGAGAAGCATATGAGTTGATAGTCTTCAAACGGGTTCATAAGGTCGGTTGCTTTATATTTTTGCCTAGTGCTTACAACTCTTGCTTTTGATACACTTTGTTCTTTGAGTTGTAACACTTAAACTTGATGGTCGTCTGCTACTTATTTGCGTTTCCACGTGCGATGATAACTTCCGCACTTAGATCATTCTGCAGACGTCCATTTTTCATTATGCATGTCATTCTTTTAGTTATATCATTTCGTGCATGATAAATTATCTTCATAAGTTGAAGAGGATCTCCACAAGTACTACCTGCCATGTGCATTTGCATTCCAAAAGCAAATTATTTATATGCACATCTTCAGGGGGAGCCCTTGCCACTTATGAAGACAATACACCATCCTTTACAATTTCACATACTTCTTTCCCGTTGAAAACTTCAACCAATTTGTCATCAATCACCAAAAGGGGGAGATTGTAAGTGCATCTAGTGCCACCCCTAGTTGGTTTTGGAGTATTGACGACAAAGTTGGTTGAGGGACTAATGCATTTGTGAGAATTGCAGGATAACGCAGGAAGTGTCCCTCATTGATTCGTTTTACCTACCAGATATGACCCCTAAAAATGTATGAAGACATTGAAGACAATGGTGGTGTGTGAAGATATTCACACTGAAGACTATGACATGAGAAGACATTGAGTGAAGACTATGGAGCGCGAAGACTAAGTTGTTTCGTTGTTTCCTTTTCTTCTTTGTTGAGTCATAGGAACCACCGTACTGTTAAGTGGGGTCCAAGCGAACAAAGTCAGAGTGACTGAAGTGATGCTCAACCCAAATCCTATGTCTTCGAGCGAAGATAATGAGAGCAAATCTTATCCAGAGCTAGATGAGTCAGCTTTGCTTGTAGCCCAAGTAAAGTTTCCGTGTGTGTTTGAAATCTGACCGTTGGAACACGTGTCAGTTCCTTAGTGACCCAGGGTCATTTCGGACATATCAGGTCGGGTTGCCTTGTCGCTATAAATATCCCACCCCCTACACCATAAACTGGTGGCTGCTCAGAGTTAGTTTACGGCTTTTGTCATTTTGAGAGCAACCCACCTCGAAGCCTTTGAGAGAGAAATCCTTGCGAGGACAAAGCCCAAACACCCAGAGCCAAAGACTGTTAGGCATCACTGAAGTCTTTCTGTCTGTGTGACTTGAAGACTTATTACACTTGAGGACTGTGTATCCTCCAGCCGGTTAGGCGTCGCGTTCTGAGCATCCAAGAGTCATTGTGGATTGCCTGTGAACGAAGTCTGTGAAGGTTCGGAAGTCTACCTTGAAGAATTACCAGAGTGATTGGGCGAGGACTGTGTGTCCTTAGCTCAAGGGGAATAAGGTGAAGACGCGGTCTTCTGAGTTGAATCTTAGCCTCCCTAACCAGACGTACAGTTGTCACAGCAACTGGAACTGGTCCAACAAATCCCGTGTCTTCAACAAGTGACTGGTTCTATCCCTTCCCTCCTTTACTTTGAGTTTGTCTTCGTGAAGTCATTGCTTATTTGTCTTATCTGTTTGACTTCATTGCTTGACTACTATCGTTAATTGGCTTCATACTATCTTCCATCCTTATCCTTACTACCTAACTGCTATTAGTCTTTGTATGTTCACAATTATTGCATACTTGACTATGGCTTGCTTGTTGTAGTTTATCTTCCGCTGCATATCAATTAGGTCATTTATATTGTTTGTCTTCAAAACTTCCATGTTTTGAAGACTTGGATAAAAATCGCCTATTCACCCCCCCCCCCGTCTAGTCGATAACTAGCACTTTCAAATAACTTACCAAAGATGGCTGAGACCATGTGGGATATTTGCTGCTTTAAGTTGGACAGCTTGGTTGTTGCTTCTGCAAGAGATGCTTCGGCTATTTCGGCCCGAGTCACCAGGGAAGCCTTTTCCTCAGCCCAAGTTTTCTTCTCCGACTCAAAATTCTTCTTTAGTTTCTCATTTTCAGAGACACTAAATTCAAATTTGGAGTTAGCTTTCTGCGTCTCAAGCTCTTGAGTTTCCAGATAACTCTTCAGAGTAGCAAGCTCTGATTCAAAGTGATTTATGGCAGCCTGCATTGACACCGGGTTATGGTAAGGATTCTGGTAAGGTAACATTCATGTCCCAAGCACTTTACAAGTAAAGATACTTGGCACTTGGGGGCTAATGTATGCTGAAGAAATCTTTAACTTCATCCTGTCGGGTCACACATATTAAGTCTCAAGCACCTTACAAGTAATGATACATGGCCCCCTGGGAGGCATACTCATGGTGCACTATTGTATATACTAATGGCGCATCTGAGGTCCGCCATTAGTATACCAGATACTAATGGCACACCAGTGGTGCACCATTAGAAAAATATACTAATGGCGTGGCACTAATGGCGCACCACTAATGTGCCATTAATGGCCAAATTAGGTGCGCCATTAGTAGGCCTTTTCCTAGTAGTGGACACTTGGGGGCTAATATGTATTGCAAATTTAAAAGCCTTATGTTATACCGGGTTAAATAAATTTTCTTTAAGCCGGATAAGTTAACTAGTAAAAGCAGATTTCTAAGTCTACAGCGTATTTTTTCATAAGCAATAGACTTGGGGGCTGGTACAGTATATATAAGACTCAGATAAAAGTATAAGTTATACCTCAGATTTATGCTGTATTTGTTTCACCATGTCAACTTCCAGGTCACGGCTATTATGCACTTGATTCAGATAGCCCGAGACTATATCACCAATGCTTAGGTGAGTATAATCCGTAATATCCTGCTTGGCTTTTCGGCGTTGGGCAAACTCTTCCTTGGCGGTACATTTGGCAAGGACTGTAGGCCACCCTGGTTCAACAAACTGGGACTTCACAATCTCAACCTCTGGGTCATTCGTCTTGACCGGGCTAGGAATTTCCGGGTTATCAGAATCATGGAGAGCGTCTTCTGCAGGCGGGTCAAAGGTCGACACCGGAATACCGAAAGACGGTTCAGGCGGTGGCTGATGAGTGGAGCTGTCAGGAACGTATGAGTCAATCGCCGGTTCAGTGACCACCGGGTCTTGGGAAGGCTTGTTCTTCTTTTCCCTCTTGCTGGGCTTCACCTGCAGGCTGTTAACAAAGGCAGAAGGATGAATATGCAAGCATAGGTAAAGCAAAAAGTGCATAAGTTAATATTACCCGGGAGCAGTTTTGAAAGTCGGCATATTTGACTACATGGATTCGCCGGAAGAAGGAGAGGTATCCTGATAGTTGGAGTCGGATGAATTGAGAGGTTGACGAATTGAGCCTGCTAAAGGTAAGACAGAACATAAATCAGAGATAACCTCAGTCCAACGCTTTCTGGTTACATCAGGTAAGCCGGAGGAGAGTTCTGCATCCTTGTTGTTCCGGGTCTGCCTCCGGCTCTCAAGCTGTTGTTGCTTCAAAATGAATTGAGGATCTTGATAAGCAAGTGCATGTGAAAATCTTAATTTCCGGGTCACCCTTCGGGTCTTTTGCTTTGGCAAAAGATCTGAGTCGGAGGAGATTATAGTTACCTCTTCATTGGCTGCTCGACTGTTCCCCGTATCCTCCTGAAAATATAAAATGTCAGACAGGTGATAACAAGGGACTTAAGAAAATTTAAAAAGATTACCTCTTCCTCATCCGAAGAGCTATCCTCCAATCTGAGTAAGTCGGAGGTGCTGGGTTTTTTCTTCTTCGAGGTTCCTACCTTGGCGGCTTTCCTTTCAGCTTTCTTGGTCGTCCTGGCTTGTTTGGTAGCTTCATGGTCATATTTGGCTTTCCAGAAGTCATCCCCAGCATCTGGAAAAAGTTAAAAGAATTATGAGTATCGAGCAAGGTATAATGTATCCGTAAACATTTGTTACGATTGATAACTTACCGCAGGGGCCGGGTTATTCTTGCAAAATGGAAGCAAGCCGAAGGCGTTTCTCGTCACAGTACCCTCCTTCAGCAGTGACTAGGTTGTAGCATCCACCACGTCATCTGGTAAGTCGTCAGGGCTATGGCGTTGCGGATCAGTCTTTTCTCCAACATAAGTACACATTAAGCCGGGACGGCGGCTTAATGGAAGTATACGCCAAGTGACCCAGACTCGGACCAGATCGATGCCGTTTAAGCCATTTACCAAGAGAGATTTTATTTTCTTGATGGTGGAATTGAGAGGCACGCGTTCAAGGGTTGTCAGCTTGTCTGGTAGCGGATGGTTCGACCCAGGGCGCAGGGCACGAAAGCCGGGCAGAGGTTTTTCATCAGCCGGAGAAGTGTCCTGATAGTAGAACCACGTCTGGTTCCAAGATTTGGGGTGACTCGGCAACTCAGCATAAGGGAAAAGACAGTCTCTCCGTCGCTGGATTGAGATGCCGCCAAGCTCAAGACTGGGCCCGTTGGCACGTTCATTTTGCCGGTTCATGTAAAAAAGTTCCCTGAACAAAAGCAGACTTGGCTCCTCTCCCAGGTACACCTCGCAGAAGACTTGAAAATTGCAAATATTTGACACGGAATTGGGTCCGATGTCTTGAGGTCTAACGTCAAAGAAATTTAAAACCTCTCTGAAGAATTTTGAGCCGGGAGGAGCAAATCCACAGCTCATATGATCCGTAAAAATTATTACTTCCCCTGCTTTGGGGTGAGGCTTTTCTTCAGACGGATCAGGGGCACGGTACGACATGACGTCCTTTTTTGGCAGATGCCCAGACTTTACAAACTCAGCTAGTTTGCTATTGGTCACTATGGATGGAACCCAATTGCAAGTTACAGGGGCCTTGGTAGCCTTAGGAGCCATCACAGCAATTGTCCTATGAAAAAACAAGAAGGTCCGGTTCAATTTTAACCCGGGAGGAAAAATTTAATTACTCAAGGTGGTGGCTTAATGAGGGGTCTAATGATACAAGGATGACTGTGCAACAATATTTAAGCCGCTACAAGTTTAAGTGCAGTTCACAATTTTTCCGGGTCATGAGGAGCAATCAGAAGTTCTGTGTCATTTATTTAAGCCGGATACTCGACGGTTGTATTTCAGGACATTTACCAGAGGAGGTTTTCCGGGTGATGAAAACAAGTTTCACAGAGGACAGTTATTACTCTGGATCAAAATATTACCCTGGAAAGAAAATTACCTAGACCTAAAAACAAAGCAGAGAAGCTCATATACTCGAAGAGGGGTTCTACACAAGGGAAATGAGATCTATTTCTGCGCAAGATCAATACAAGTAAGCAACGCAGCAGTTCTATGTAGTTCTTACGGTCTAAACAGGGCGTTGGAGGAAAGAACTAGAGAAGGTTTGTGTGGGGCAGTGATGAACAACGACGAACTCGGCAAGAACCTAATGCAGATCTGAGAAAGGGAATGAGAAGAGCTCATAGATGCGGATGCACCGCGGAGGTTCACCGTCGATCTCTGGTCGGAGTCAGGTCGATGCAGCGGCCAGAGTCGGTGAAGACGAGGGGTTCGACGGTGGCAGAGGCAGAGCACGGGAGGAGGCAAGAGGAAGAAGACGACTGGGGAAGACCTAGGTTGTCAGGACCCCGCCTCAATGCCACATCGATCTAGCATGTAACACCTCATATCACTTTGCGGCCTCACGCATGATATCCCCACGGGTGTCGCCTTACCTTTGCCCGGGACCGTTTGCGCCTTTTGGCACACGTATATGATGGTGTCGCTAGCATCCATATGAGAAGGAGCCCGGGCTGACATGGCTAGTCGTAAACCCAAAGTGGTAATAACTTACAGGGACAGGCATCCATGACCCAGCTTCGAACGTGTCGGTCATCAGCGAGTGAATCCAGGCTGTAGCACTGGGCTAACAGGACTCCAGTGAACCGGGCTGTAGCGGCTAACAGGACTCCGGTGTTCATCGCGTGACATTTCCCCGAAGGGACAGACACAGGAACGAAGAAGGACACATGCCGGCCAGCCTAAGTGTTCCGGAGCAGTAGCAAGCTACCAGGGCTCAGTGGAAGCACTAGGAGACATTTCCCGATAAGAGAGACTACTAAGGATAAACAACTAGATAGTTAGATCCCACACATAACAATACACATTACACGTACGCATAACATGCAAGTATGTGCTGTACAACATGGCATCACAGCATAACTCAACAACTCATATAGATAAAGGCTCAGAAGAGCCATCATAACATTATTACAAACAGGGGTCACATGACCCAACATTCAGAGCAATCAAGCAACAAGCGGAAGCATTACATGTCTGAGTACAGACACCTACAAATGAAAAAGGCTAAAGAGCCTGCCTATCTACAACATCCGATCAAGATCGTAGCTGAGGTACAAGCTACTTATCGAAGTCCACGAGAACAGTAGTAAGACCGAAGTCTCCGCTGCAAAAACATAAATAAAGCAACATGAGTACAAAGGTACTCAGCAAGACTTACATCAGATCCTATCATACATGCATTTGTATCAAAAGGTGGGGTGGGGTTTAGTTGCAGCAAGCCAGCTTTGACTCTGTGGCTATCCTGTTCTACGACTACCATAACTTCTTTGAGGTGATATGGCGCACACGAGTCCACTAATCACCACACAATACACTACTATGGATTCATTCCCGTCTCCCTACGAGAAGGCCATCCATAGAACTCACACTTGTCTTGAGCATTTTATAGTATCCACTTCAAGTTGTCTATGTACCATGTAAGCATCCAAGAAGTCCATAACTGCTGACCCGGCTATTCGAATAGATCATATTAACCCTGCAGGGGTGTACTTCTTCACACACGCTCTCGCCACTTACCGCCATGTACATGTCATGTATCTCGGCAACCTTCAAGCGGAAGCCTGGCGAGGGTGTCGGCCACGACCTGACTAACCACACAAGACTCTAATCTAGGTTTATCGCCTATTCGGGTTCCATCCGCAAGGAGATCCGGCCGGGGTTTCACTCACGGCCCCAAACGATGTGTGCAGGGTTCCCACCCACCTCGTCGGATGGATCTACGCTTGGTACACCGTGCCACTTGTGCCTAGTCTGTCCCAAGCCCACCTGGCCGAGTGCCACTTGGTAGACTACTAACACTGCCTATAAACACCAGAAACTAGTTGCGACTCTTGGACAGAGATCAAGTTGGTTAATAAGTCGAGAGGGCTTGGAGCGCCCGGAGCCCAATGTGTGGTAGTATCGAGTCATTGGACAACATAAATAGAACTCAGTGCTTAAGGATGGTTCCAGTGAGACAACCCACCATGTACTCCTACATGGCCTCTCACCGCTACCTTTACCAAATCGTGTTCACACACTTAACTCTCAGCACCAGAACATATCGTAACACTCCAATTCATTCCCAATGAATCAGACCTGACACAACTCTAAGCAATAGCAGGCATAGCATGGTAGGAACACATCAGTGGCTTCAATGAACTCCTACACATGATAGTGGGTTTTAACTATTTACTGTGGCAATGACAGGTCATGCAGAGGAATGGGTTCAACTACCGCAGCACAAAGTAGCAGATGAATCGTTGTTGTCCTAATGCAATAACAAAGAGCATGAGCGAGAGAGTAGTATTAGATCGGAATGAACAAGGGGGTTTGCTTGCCTGGTAGATCAACAGGGGGGCACTGCTCCTCAGACAGGTACTCTGGAACGGTCTCCGGAGCAGGACCTATCGAGAAGGAACCGTGTCGGCAATCAATACACAAACATATGCAACAATATGATGCATGAACATGGCATGTAGATGTGATGCCGTTTGAGCTAATGCAACTAGCATCCATTTGGTTGAAATCCATTTGAACCAAAGGTTCAAATGCATCTCCAAATTAAGCCCTTATATAAGCCATTTTAGTGTTTCACTTATACAGTAGGTATAAGTTGGTTTGTCATGCATGAAACTAGTACGGATGGATAGATTTCATTTTTCTGATAATTTTTCATATATAAATTATTTCAATCTGAGCTACGGTTGAATTTCTATGAATTTTTGAAGTTTTGCTAATTTTCTGGAATTTCCTGATTAAAAATAATTCCAGAAAAAGAATAACTGCGTCAGCATGACGTCATCACTACATCAGCGGGTCAACGGGGCTGTCCAGGTCAAATCTGACACGTGGGGTCCACCCGATAGTGTCATGGTTAAATAACAGAGGTTAATTAAATTTAAACTAATCCTAAACTAGAATTAGCAGGGACGGGCCCCACTTGTCATTGAGCCAGGGGAGGTCAAACCCCCTGGTCAACTGGGGCTAACACGCCGGCGTTTAGTTGCCGGCGGCAGCAAACGCGGCAGAGGGCGCGGGATTGCCACTCCGGCGCCCAATCGAGCAGCGGAGGGCACGCGCGGGGAGCTGGGGCTCGCGCGCATCCACTGGTGCCCTCCGTTTCACCGGAGACGGCCTAAATCGACGGCGGCTACCACTTGGCCAGCGGCCGGAGTTCGGGCGCGAGCGGGATCAGCCTGCGGGGCACGGGGAGGCAGGGGAGAAGGGGGGTTTCGACGGCGGGGCTCACAGCGAATCCAACGGCGTTGTCGGCGAGCTCGGGGAAGGATTGGGGCAGCCGGAGCGACGATGGTGATCTCGTCGGCCGAAGCTTGAAGACGACGGTGATGGCAATGAAGCGGAGCTCGCCCGGGTTGCTTTGCTCGGTGAGGAGGGAGAGGGGGTCGCGGCGGAGCTGGGAAGCGTGTCGGGGAGGTGCGGCAGTGGCCGAGGCCATGGTGGCTATGGACGGCGGCGACGGTGATTCTCGGGTGAGAGAGAGGGAGAAGGGGAAAAGCACGGGAGAGAGGGGGGTGAGGCCAGGGGGATCGGGGCGGCACCGAGAAGAAGCATCGCGGCGTCGGGCTGGCAGGGAAGGCAGGCAGGCGAGCTGGTGGCGTGGCGCTCTGCCCGTGCGCGCGCGTCGGCCACACGCCTGGCCGACTGGCGCCAGGAGGACGACGGCGGTGGGGGGGCTGGGCTGGCCTGCTGGGCCAGAGGCGCCAGGTAAGAAGCCCAGGTAACGTTTTTCCTGTTTTGTTTTTGTTTTTCTATTTTTCTGACATTTGTTTTGATTTAATTTTAATACTAAATCATTTTATTACCTTATGCCAATTTTGATGGAAGCTAGTTATATTATTCCAGGGCTCCTTTATAAATGGCATAATTTTTGGACAATATTTTATATATACAACAATATATATCCAAAGCAAATAATTACTGCATTAATTCCAAATGCCCAAAATTAATACTTATGAGAACCTAAAAATATTGGTTTGATTTTTATCTGTGTCCAATATTTTCAGAGAGCAACATGAGCATTTTCTTGGACCTTTTTGGAGCAATTTTTATTTGGGTCATTTCCAGAAATGATTCTGAGGGTTTCACAAATCCTCATTTCAAATTAAATGGAATTTAAACATGATGCACAAATGACTAGCTAGTCTAGGGCATACCAGAACTAGGGATGTGACAACTCGCCCCCACTTGAAAGAATCTCGTCCCGAGATTCAGGGGTTGACGGAAAGAAAGCGGGGTACTCCAGTCGAAGACGATCTTCTCGCTCCCAAGTAGCTTCTCTCTCGGAATGATGAGACCACTGAACCTTGAGAAACTTGATGTTCTGACGTCGAGTGACACGCTCTTCTTGATCAAGAATGCGAACCGGGTACTCTCAGTATGTGAGGTTATCTTGGAGATCAAGCGTTTCATGGTCCACTCCGCGGATGGGATCCGAGAAGCAACGCCTGGGTTGAGAGACGTGGAAAACATCATGCACTCTGGAAAGATGTGGGGGTAGTTCCAATTGGTAGGCAACCTCTCCTCGTTTAGCGAGAATGCGAAAAGGACCAATGTAACGAGGAGCCAACTTGCACTTGATACCGAAGCGATGGGTACCCTTCAAAGGAGTGACCTGAAGGTAAGCTTTTTCGCCAACTTCATAAGCCATATCCTTATGATGACGATCATACCGACTCTTTTGACGGGACTGGGCTGTTTTCAAGTTCTCACGAATGATGCGAACTTGCTCTTCTGCCTCCTGGATCATGTCCGGTCCAAAGAATTGTCATTCACCGGTTTCTGACCAGTTCAAAGGTGTTCGACATCTTCGTCCATAGAGAACCTCAAAAGGAGCTTTCTTGAGACTGGATTGATAGCTATTGTTATAAGAAAACTCGGCAAAAGGAAGACATTTCTCCCAATCCATACCGAATGAGACAACACAAGCTCTAAGCATGTCTTCGAGAATTTGATTGACCCTTTCCACCTGACCACTCGACTGAGGGTGGAAAGCGGTACTGAAGGAAAGATGGGTTCCCATGGAAGTTTGGAAACTCTCCCAGAAATGAGAAGTGAGAAGACTGCCACGGTCTGAATTGATCTCTAGTGGAACACCATGAAGTGACACTATTTGAGAAATGTATAAGTCAGCAAGCTGACTAGCAGTGATACTCTCTCGAACAGGAAGGAAGTGAGCCACTTTGGAAAGACGATCAACGACTACGAAGATAGTGTTATTCCCTCTCTTGGTCCTGGGAAAGCCGGTGATGAAGTCCATACCAACTTTATCCCATTTGCATTCAGGAATAGCTAAAGGCTGAAGAGTGCTAGCAGGCCTTTGATGCTCTGCCTTAACACGACGACAAACGTCACATTTAGCAATGAACTCAGCGATTTCTCTCTTCATCCTAGTCCACCAGAACCTCTGGCGTAGGTCCTGATACATCTTAGTACTACCGGGATGAATCGTGAGAGGAGATTCATGCGCCTCCTTAAGAATCAATTGTCGAAGATGTTGATTCTTGGGAATCACCAAGCGATTCTCAAAGAAAACAACACCACGATCATCCATAGAGAACCATCCACCAACTCCCTTATTAATGTTTCTCTTGATCCGTGAAATTCATGTGTCTTGCTTTTGAGCAGCGACAATCCGATCTTCAAGATCAGGTTTCGCCACCAAGGTAGAAAGGAATCCGTGAGGAGCAATGTGAAGATTAAGCTTACAGAATTCCTCATGGAGAAGTGGTTGGCCTTGCTGCAACATGAGATTGTTGCAATAGGATTTACGGCTTAGAGCATCAGCCATGACATTGGCTTTGCCTGGGGTGTAGGTAATCCCTAGATCATAATCTGTGATCAACTCCAACCAACGTCTTTGCCTAAGATTCAGATCCGGTTGGGTGAAGATATACTTGAGACTCTGGTGATCGGTGTAGATCTCGCAGCGTTTACCAAGAAGGTAATGTCGCCAGGTCTTGAGTGCATAGACTACGGCTGCAAGCTCTAGATCATGTGTAGGATAATTATCCTCATGTGGATGCAACTGTCGAGATGCATAGGCAATCACATGACGATCCTGCATAAGAATGCAACCTAGTCCCTGTCGTGAGGCATCGCAGTAGATAACAAAGTCCTTCGTGAAATCCGGTGGCACAAGTATGGGAGCAGAAGCCAGGCGTCTTTTCAGTTCCTGAAAACTGTACTCACACTGTGGGGACCACTCAAACTTTTTATCTTTCTTAAGAAGTTCCGTGAGGGGTTTGGCTACTTTGGAGAAGTTTTCAACAAAGCGGCGACAATAGCTGGCTAGACCAAGGAAACTCCTAACTTGTTTGACTATTTTAGGTGGAGTCCAATCGAGAACGGCCTTAACTCTCTCGGGATTGACAGCAATGCCCTTACCAGAGATCACGTGGCCTAGATAGGTCACTTCTGGCAACCAAAATTCACACTTGGAGAACTTGGCATAAAGGCGGTGCTCTCTGAGTTTTTCTAACACAAGCCTAAGATGTTCGGCATGCTCTTCCTCGTTCTTCGAGTAAATAAGAATATCATCGAGGTAAACCACGACGAACTTATCTAAGTACTCCATGAAGATCGAGTTCATCAAGCGGGAGAATGTGGCTGGGGCATTGGTTAGGCCAAAGGACATGACGGTGTACTCGTACTGGCCATAACGAGTGACAAAGGCCGTTTTAGGGATGTCCCCGTTTCTGATCTTGATTTGGTGGTAGCCTAACCTCAAATCCATCTTGGAAAAGATTGAGGATCCAGCGAGCTGATCATACAGGTCGTTGATCCTAGGGAGCGGATATTTGTTCTTTGTCGTGACCAAATTAACGGGACGATAATCTACAACCATCCGGTCTGTACCATCCTTCTTCTTAACGAAGAGGACGGGGCAAGCCCAAGGAGAAGAACTAGGACGGATGAAACCCTTTTGCAAGGACTCATCAAGTTGTTTCTTAAGCTCGACTAGTTCTAAGGGTGCCATCTTGTAGGGTCTCCTAGAGATTGGAGCAGTTCCTGGGATAAGATCTATGACGAACTCTACATCTCTGTCAGGTGGAACACCTGGCAGTTCCTCTGGAAAGACATCCAGAAAGTCACAGACTACCGGAATACCTTCAAGGTCTGGAAGAGGGCTGGCATTAAGAGAATAAAGCTGACGCTTTGCAACTCTAGTGGAGACAGTGACTACCTTGCCAGACGGGTGTGTAAGCTGAACAGACCTGGTGTAACAATCAATCTTGGCATGATGAGCTGTCATCCAGTCCATACCCAAGATGATGTTAATATCCGAAGACTTGAGAGATATCAAGGAAGCAAGGAATACAAGTCTGTCAACAAGGATTTCATTGCCATAACTTATCCTAGAAGTTTGCCATTTGGATCCAGGAGTTTGAATAAGTAGCGGGGAGGGCATATCACAAAATGACATGTCATGCAAGCGGGCATAGCTTTCAGAAATGAAGGAATGAGACGCTCCAGTATCGAATAGAACCGATGCTGGATGACAGTTGACAAGGAGCGTACCAAGAACGACATCTGGATCATCATGAGCGTCTTTAGCTGAGACGTGATGCACACGTCCATGTTCAGTGGGAGCTGACTTGGCACTAATCATCTTGCGTGATGGCTTACCGTGGCCAACAGACTTCTCGGGCTGGGATGGAGCAACTCTAGTCTGAGTGCAAATACGGGCAATGTGGCCTAGCTCTCCGCACTTGTAACAAATCTTGGAGGTAGGATGTGGACCCGCATTGGCAGGCGGTCCACCAATAGGGCTGGGTGGAGCATACTGCTGAACTGGATGAGGTGCCACATAAGATGGCCTTGGTACATATCCGGAAGGAAAAGCGGAGTTTGGAACCCAAATCCGGCGCTTCTGAGAACTAGAACCGGAGGACGAGACTCCTCGTAAGTGAGCTGAGCTGTCTCTCCATTAATGGCTTTGTTCACAAGAGCTTGGAATGTATCACAATGATGCAGGTGGAGATCACGACGCAACTTGGGGTTGAGACCCTTCTGGAACCTAGCCTGCCTCTTGGCGTTCGTGGACACCTCTCCTATGGCATAACGGGCGAGGTTCTCAAACTCTCTACTGTAAGCGTCAACAGCCAACTTACCCTGGGTGAAACTACAGAACTCTTCTCTTTTGCGATCGATGAGGGCTTCAGGAATGTGATGCTCGCGAAAAGCCTCAGTGAAATCTCTCCAGGTAGGAATCTGACCAGCTGGAAGCATAGCCTCATAGTTCTGCCACCAAAGACTAGCAGGACCTTCCAGGTGGTATGTGGCATAGGTGACCTTGTCATCTTCAGCTACGTTCGTGGAACGCAGCTTATGGGTGATGCTACGGAGCCAGTCATCTGCATCGAGTGGCTCGATGGAATGATGAAAGGTGGGTGGGTGCAAGCGGATAAAGTCATGAATGGTCACAGATCCTTTGAGCTGATGTGCGGTGTTCTCCTCGATACGTGCCAACAAGCGGTTAGACTCACGCTTGTTCCTCTCCATCTCTAACATGAACTCTGTAAATGAAGGCTGGTCGGGAGGATCCTCATCCCTACCATCTCCGTGGTTCTGGCTACGAGCAACGGAACTTCGCTTAGCTGATGACATCCTGAGAAATGAAACCAAGGACGGAATAAGCATCATCTATAGGCTATAGAATGGAGGACAAGGAAATTAGTAACTCTCAAACTCCTAGGGCAATTCCGGCAGCATAACGGCAGTAAAATGCTCAGAATGAGACATCCTGCTAAAATGGGGTAGTAACATACTCATCATCATCACTCAAGGTTCTGAGATAGTGCTAAACAGACTACACCGGAAGTACTCGAAACTGGGATATGACTCTAATCAACCAATCCTATGGGACTACAGAGTAGTAACACGTGATCCTGATAGACGGAAGAGAAAGCCTAGTTCCTTAACCCCGTCGGAAAGATAGGATGACTCAGATCAGAAGGCCATGAGGTACAAGGAGTAAAAAGAGCCTTACGTTCCTTCTCACAATCAATTCCCTTACATAACTAAAGAATTTCTAGACTCAACTTCGACCAGTTTGGCTTGGTAAACCTACAGGCAGTCAGGCTCTGATACCAAAGCTGTCAGGACCCTGACTCAATGCCACATCGATCTAGCATGTAACACCTCATATCACTTTGCGGCCTCACGCACGGTATCCCCATGGGTGTCGCCTTACCTTTGCCCGGGACCGTTTGCGCCTTTTGGCACACGTATATGATGGTGTCGCTAGCATCCATATGACAAGGAGCCCGGGCTGACATGGCTAGTCGTAAACCCAAAGTGGTAATAACTTACAGGGACAGGCATCCATGACCCAGCTTCGAACGTGTCGGTCATCAGCGAGTGAATCCAGGCTGTAGCACTGGGCTAACAGGACTCCGGTGAACCGGGCTGTAGCGGCTAACAGGACTCCGGTGTTCATCGCATGACATTTCCCCGAAGGAACAGACACAGGAACGAAGAAGGACACATGCCGGCCAGCCTAAGTGTTCCGGAGCAGTAGCAAGCTACCAGGGCTCAGTGGAAGCACTAGGAGACATTTCCTGGTAAGAGAGACTACTAAGGATAAACAACTATATAGTCAGATCCCACACATAACAATACACATTACATGTACACATAACATGCAAGTATGTGCTGTACAACATGGCATCACAGCATAACTCAACAACTCATATAGATGAAGGCTCAGAAGAGCCATCATAACATTATTACAAACAGGGGTCACATGACCCAACATTCAGAGCAATCAAGCAACAAGCGGAAGCATTACATGTCTGAGTACAGACACCTACAAATGAAAAAGGCTAAAGAGCCTGCCTATCTACAACATCTGATCAAGATCGTAGCTGAGGTACAAGCTACTTATCGAAGTCCACGAGAACAGTAGTAAGACCAAAGTCTCCGCTGCAAAAACATAAATAAAGCAACATGAGTACAAAGGTACTCAGCAAGACTTACATCAGATCCTATCATACATGCATTTGTATCAAAAGGTGGGGTGGGGTTTAGTTGCAGCAAGCCAGCTTTGACTCTGTGGCTGTCCTGTTCTACGACTACCAGAACTTCTTTGAGGTGATATGGCGCACACGAGTCCACTAATCACCACACAATACACTACTATGGATTCATTCCTGTCTCCCTATGAGAAGGCCATCCATAGAACTCACACTTGTCTTGAGCATTTTATAGTATCCACTTCAAGTTGTCTATGTACCATGTAAGCATCCAAGAAGTCCATAACTGCGGACCCGGCTATTCGAATAGATCATATTAACCCTGCAGGGGTGTACTTCTTCACACACGCTCTCGCCACTTACCGCCATGTACACGTCATGTATATCGGCAACCTTCAAGCGGAAGCCTGGCGAGGGTGTCGGCCACGACCTGACTAACCACACAAGACTCTAATCTAGGTTTATCGCCTATTCGGGTTCCATTCGCAAGGAGATCCGGCCGGGGTTTCACTCACGGCCCCAAACGATGTGTGCAGGGTTCCCACCCACCTCGTCGGATGGATCTACGCTTGGTACACCGTGCCACTTGTGCCTAGTCTGTCCCAAGCCCACCTGGCTGGGTGCCACTTGGTAGACTACTAACACTGCCTATAAACACCAGAAACTAGTTGCGACTCCTGGACAGAGATCAAGTTGGTTAATAAGTCGAGAGGGCTTGGAGCGCCCGGAGCCCAATGTGTGGTAGTATCGAGTCATTGGACAACATACATAGAACTCAGTGCTTAAGGACGGTTCCAGTGAGACAACCCACCATGTACTCCTACATGGCCTCTCACCGCTACCTTTACCAAATCGTGTTCACACACTTAACTCTCAGCACCAGAACATATCGTAACACTCCAATTCATTCCCAATGAATTAGACCTGACACAACTCTAAGCAATAGCAGGCATAGCATGGTAGGAACACATCAGTGGCTTCAATCAACTCCTACACATGCTAGTGGGTTTCAACTATTTACTGTGGCAATGACAGGTCATGCAGAGGAATGGGTTCAACTACCGCAGCACAAAGTAGCAGATGAATCGTTGTTGTCCTAATGCAATAACAAAGAGCAGGAGCGAGAGAGTAGTATTATATCGGAATGAACAAGGGGGTTTGCTTGCCTGGTAGATCAACAGGGGGGCACTGCTCCTCAGACAGGTACTCTGGAACGGTCTCCGGAGCAGGACCTATCGAGAAGGAACGGTGTCGGCAATCAATACACAAACATATGCAACAATATGATGCATGAACATGGCATGTAGATGTGATGCCGTTTGAGCTAATGCAACTAGCATCCATTTGGTTGAAATCCATTTGAACCAAAGGTTCAAATGCATCTCCAAATTAAGCCCTTATATAAGCCATTTTAGTGTTTCACTTATACAGTAGGTATAAGTTGGTTTGTCATGCATGAAACTGGTACAGATGGATAGATTGCATTTTTCTGATAATTTTTCATATATAAATTATTTCAATCTGAGCTACGGTTGAATTTCTATGAATTTTTGAAGTTTTGCTAATTTTTTGGAATTTCCTGATTAAAAATAATTCCAGAAAAAGAATAACTGCGTCAGCATGACGTCATCACTACATCAGCGGGTCAACGCGGCTGTCTAGGTCAAATCTGACACGTGGGGTCCACCCGACAGTGTGATGGTTAAATAACAGAGGTTAATTAAATTTAAACTAATCCTAAACTAGAATTAGCAGGGACGGGTCCCACTTGTCATTGAGCCAGGGGAGGTCAAACCCCCTGGTCAACTGGGGCTAACACGCCGGCGTTTAGCCGCCGGCGGCAGCAAACGCGGCGGAGGGTGCGGGATTGCCACTCCGGCGCCCAATCGAGCAGGGGAGGGCACGCGCGGGGAGCTGGGGCTCGCGCACATCCACTGGTGCCCTCCGTTTCACCGGAGACGGCCTAAATCGACGGCGGCGACCACTTGGGTGGTGGACGGAGTTCGGGCGCGAGCGGGATCGGCCTGCGGGGCACGGGGAGGCAGGGGAGAAGGGGGGGTTCCACGGCGGGGCTCACAGCGAATCCAACGGCGTTGTCCGCGAGCTCGGGGAAGGCTTGGGGCAGCCGGAGCAACGACGGTGATCTCGTCGGCCGAAGCTTGAAGACGACGGCGATGGCGATGAAGCGGAGCTCGCCCGGGTTGCTTTGCTCGGTGAGGAGCGAGAGGGGGTCGCGGAGGAGCTGGGAAGCGTGTCGGGGAGGTGCGGCAGTGGCCGAGGCCACGGTGGCTATGGACGGCGGCGACGGTGATTCTCGGGTGAGAGAGAGGGAGAAGGGGAAAAGCACGGGAGAGAGGGGGGTGAGGCCAGGGGGATCGGGGCGGCACCGAGAAGAAGCATCGCGGCGTCGCACTGGCAGGGAAGGCAGGCAGGCGAGCTGGTGGCGTGGCGCTCTGCCCGTGCGCGCGCGTCGGCCACACGCCTGGCCGACTGGCGCCAGGTGGACGACGGCGGTGGGGGGGGCTGGGCTGGCCTGCTGGGCCAGAGGCGCCAGGTAAGAAGCCCAGGTAAGGTTTTTCCTGTTTTGTTTTTGTTTTTCTATTTTTCTGACATTTGTTTTGATTTAATTTTAATACTAGATCATTTTATTACCTTATGCCAATTTTTATGGAAGCTAGTTATATTATTCCAGGGCTCCTTTATAAATGGCATAATTTTTGGACAATATTTTATATATATAACAATATATATCCAAAGCAAATAATTACTGCATTAATTCCAAATGCCCAAAATTAATACTTATGAGATCCTAAAAATATTGGTTTGATTTTTATCTCTGTCCAATATTTTCAGAGAGCAACATGACCATTTTCTTGGACCTTTTTGGAGCAATTTTTATTTGGGTCATTTCCAGAAATGATTCTGAGGGTTTCACAAATCCTCATTTCAAATTAAATGGAATTTAAACATGATGCACAAATGACTAGCTAGTCTAGGTCATACCAGAACTAGGGATGTGACATAGGTCGCTCTATTTATAAGGGAATACTGACCGAGCGGGCTCGAAAAACGAGGAGATAACATTCATTATCTAGCGGCTCTGGCGCCTCGATTCTCGGGATGGTCAGTAAAGACAAAGATTCGTTGAAGATGTGACGTTACAAAAAATAATAAAGCTTTAGTGAAGATGACGTCACAGAGATTTAACTCGGAGTTAGATGATGACGTCACGGCGGGTTAAAATCCTTTGCGCAAGATAAAAGACTGCAGGGCGGTTCATAAGATATTTTAAGATTGACATGAACCGGTTCAAATCAATCTGGGGCCTAATGTTGGGGATATAACTATTTGTGTAAGCCGCCCAGGAGGGGCCGGGTTACGCAAAGAGGACTCACCAGAGAGAAGCCCAAGACAAGGCATGAAGATGACGGTCATAGGAAGCTTAAGGCCCACAGGCGACTTAAGGCCCGTTGTAGTAAACCGCAGTTATAATATTACTTGTATCATAAGGTAGACTTAACTAGTCACCGAGCCGGACATTGTTTATAAGACGCCCGGGACTCTGTAAACCGCAGGGCGTCCACCCGTGTATATAAGGGGACGACCCGCTGGCGGCTTAAGGCAAGAAACAACTCATCGAGAGCCAGGCATAGCGTATCTCGCTCACTGGTCATCGAAACATCAATACCAACCCAACTAGACGTAGGCCTTACCTTCATCGTAAGGGGCCGAACTAGTATAAAACCTCTCATGTCCCTTGTCCCGATTAACCCCTTCAAGCTTCCTAGCTGCGATGGCTCCACAACTAAGTCCTTTCATGAGGACATCTGATGTGACAATTCCACGACCAACTCTGACCTATTTTGTGGATTATTACTCACCGTTTTTGGGTCCCAAAGCGATTTCCATAGTTGTTGAACCCCAAGGTGTCCTGACGTGTTGGTCATCAAAACTCGCAGTTTTGGTCGACTCTGAATCGTTTCATGGACTATTACTCACCGTTTCGGGGTCCCAATGCGATTTCCATGGTTGTTGAACTCCAAATGCGCTTATGTGTCGGTCATCAACAATCACAGTTTGGAACGATTCTGGCCTGTTTCTTGGACTATTACTCAGTTTTGGGGTCCCGGAGTCATTTCCAGGATTGACGAACCGCTGGGTGCGTTTACATGTCGGTCATCAACACTGACAAATTTGGCCGACTCTAGTCTGTTTCATGCACTATTACTCAGGGTTTTGAGGACCCATAGCGATTTCCACAATTGACGAACCCCAGGTTGCGTTCATGTGTCCGTCGTCAACTCTCACAGTTTTGGCCAATTTTGACCCGTTTCTTGGACTATTACTCACCGTTTTGGGGTCCCAAAGCGATTTGCATGGTTGTTGCACTCCAAGGTGCACTTATGTGTCGGTCATCAACAATCACAGGTTGGGTCGGTTCTGGCCCGTTTAGTGGACTATTAGTCTGTTTTGGGGTCCCGGAGTCATTTCCACGATTGACGAACCCGGGGTGCGTTTACGTGTCGGTCATCAACACTCACATATTTGGCCGATTCTAGTCCGTTTCGTGCAGTAGTACTCAGGGTTCTGGGGACCTAGAGCGATTTCCACGATTGACGAACCTCGGGTGTGTTTATGTGCCCGTCGTCAACACTCATAGTTTTGGCCAATTCTGGCCAGTTTCTTGGACTATTACTCACCATTTGGGGTCCCAAAGCGATTTCCATAGTTGTTGAACCCCAAGGTGTGCATACATGTTGGTCATCAACACGCGCAGTTTTGGCCGATTCTGGCCCGCTTCATGGACTATTACTCACCGTTTTGGGGTCCCAAAGCGATTTACATGGTTGTCGAACTCCAAGGTGCACCTACGGGTCGGTCATCAACAATCACAGTTTGGGCCGATTCTGGCCCGTTTCTTGGACTATTACTCTGTTTTGGGGTCCCGGAGTCATTTCCATGATTGACGAACCCCGGGGTGCGTTTACGTGTCGGTCATTAACACTCAAATATTTGGCTGATTCTTGTCTGTTTCATGCACTATTACGCACTGTTTTGGGGACCCAGAGCGATTTCCACGATTGATGAACCCCGGGGTGCGTTTATGTGTCTGTCGTCAACACTCACACTTTTCTCCAATTCTGACCTGTTTCATGGATTATTACTCGCCGTTTTGGAGCCCAAAGCGATTTCCATAGTTTTTGAACCCCATGGTGTCCTTACGTGTTGGTCATCAAAACTCGCAGTTTTTGTCTATTTTGGCCCATTTCATGGACCATTACTCATTGTTTTGGGGTCCCAAAGCGATTTCCAAGGTTGTCGAACTCCAAGGTGCGCTTACGTGTCGGTCATCAACAATCACAGTTTGGGATGATTCTGGCCTGTTTCTTGGACTATTACTCAGTTTTGGGGTCCCGGAGTCATTTCCAGGATTGACGAACCGCGGGGTGCGTTTACGTGTCGGTCATCAACACTCACATATTTGGCCGATTCTAGTCCGTTTCGTGCAGTAGTACTCAGGGTTCTCAGGACCTAGAGCGATTTCCACGATTGATGAACCTCGGGGTGCGCTTATATGTCCGTCGTCAACACTCATAGTTTTGGCCAATTCTGGCCAGTTTCTTGAACTATTACTCACCATTTTGGGGTCCCAAAGCGATTCGCATGGTTGTCAAACTCCAATGTGCACTTATGTGTCGGTCATCAAAAATCACAGTTTGGGCCGATTCTGGCCCGTGTCTTGGACTATTACTCTGTTTTGCGGTCCCGGAGTCATTTTTATGATTGACGAACCCCGGGGTGCATTTACATGTCGGTCATCAACACTCACATATCTGGCTGATTCTAGTCCGTTTCGTGCAGTAGTACTCAGGGTTCTCGGGATCCAGAGCGATCTCCATGATTGATGAACCTCGGGGTGCGTTCATGTGTCCGTCGTCAACAATCTTAGTTTTGACCAATTCTGACCCATTGCTTGGACAATTACTCACCATTTTGGGGTCCTGAAGCGATTTCCATAGTTGTTGAACCCAAAGGTGTGCTTACATGTTGGTCATCAACACGCGCAGTTTTGGCCGATTCTGGCCCGCTTCATGGACTATTACTCACCGTTTTGGGGTCCCAAAGCGATTTACATGGTTGTCGAACTCCAAGGTGCACCTACGGGTCGGTCATCAACAATCACAGTTTGGGCCGATTCTGGCCCGTTTCTTGGACTATTACTCTGTTTTGGGGTCCCGGAGTCATTTCCATGATTGACGAACCCCGGGGTGCGTTTACGTGTCGGTCATTAACACTCACATATTTGGCTGATTCTTGTCTGTTTCATGCACTATTACGCACTGTTTTGGGGACCCAGAGCGATTTCCACGATTGATGAACCCCGGGGTGCGTTTATGTGTCTGTCGTCAACACTCACACTTTTCTCCAATTCTCACCTGTTTCATGGATTATTACTCGCCGTTTTGGAGCCCAAAGCGATTTCCATAGTTTTTGAACCCCATGGTGTCCTTACGTGTTGGTCATCAAAACTCGCAGTTTTTGTCTATTTTGGCCCATTTCATGGACCATTACTCATTGTTTTGGGGTCCCAAAGCGATTTCCAAGGTTGTCGAACTCCAAGGTGCGCTTACGTGTCGGTCATCAACAATCACAGTTTGGGATGATTCTGGCCTGTTTCTTGGACTATTACTCAGTTTTGGGGTCCCGGAGTCATTTCCAGGATTGACGAACCGCGGGGTGCGTTTACGTGTCGGTCATCAACACTCACATATTTGGCCGATTCTAGTCCGTTTCGTGCAGTAGTACTCAGGGTTCTCAGGACCTAGAGCGATTTCCACGATTGACGAACCTCGGGGTGCGCTTATATGTCCGTCGTCAACACTCATAGTTTTGGCCAATTCTGGCCAGTTTCTTGAACTATTACTCACCATTTTGGGGTCCCAAAGCGATTCGCATGGTTGTCGAACTCCAATGTGCACTTATGTGTCGGTCATCAAAAATCACAGTTTGGGCCGATTCTGGCCCGTGTCTTGGACTATTACTCTGTTTTGCGGTCCCGGAGTCATTTTTATGATTGACGAACCCCGGGGTGCATTTACATGTCGGTCATCAACACTCACATATCTGGCTGATTCTAGTCCGTTTCATGCAGTAGTACTCAGGGTTCTCGGGATCCAGAGCGATCTCCATGATTGATGAACCTCGGGGTGCGTTTATGTGTCCGTCGTCAACAATCTTAGTTTTGACCAATTCTGACCCATTGCTTGGACAATTACTCACCATTTTGGGGTCCTGAAGCGATTTCCATAGTTGTTGAACCCAAAGGTGTGCTTACATGTTGGTCATCAACACTCGCAGTTTTGGCCGATTCTGGCCCGTTTCGTGGACTATTAGTCACCATTTTGGGGTCCCAAAGCGATTTACATGGTTGTCGAACTCCAAGGTGCACATACATGTCGGTCATCAACAATCATAGTTTGGGCCGATTCTGGCCCGTTTCTTGGATTATTACTCTGTTTTGGGGTCCCGTAGTCATTTCCATGATTGACGAATAGCGGGGTGGGTTTACGTGTCGGTCATCAACACTCAAATATTTGGCATATTCTTGTCCGTTTCATGCACTATTACTCACCGTTTTTGGGACCCAGAGCGATTTCCACGATTGATGAACCCCGGGGTGCGTTTATGTGTCTGTCGTCAACACTCACACTTTTCTCCAATTCTGACCTGTTTCATGGATTATTACTCGCCGTTTTGGAGCCCAAAGCGATTTCCATAGTTTTTGAACCCCATGGTGTCCTTACGTGTTGGTCATCAAAACTCGCAGTTTTTGTCTATTTTGGCCCATTTCATGGACCATTACTCATTGTTTTGGGGTCCCAAAGCGATTTCCAAGGTTGTCGAACTCCAAGGTGCGCTTACGTGTCGGTCATCAACAATCACAGTTTGGGATGATTCTGGCCTGTTTCTTGGACTATTACTCAGTTTTGGGGTCCCGGAGTCATTTCCAGGATTGACGAACCGCGGGGTGCGTTTACGTGTCGGTCATCAACACTCACATATTTGGCCGATTCTAGTCCGTTTCGTGCAGTTGTACTCAGAGTTCTCCGGACCTAGAGCGATTTCCACGATTGACGAACCTCGGGGTGCGCTTATATGTCCGTCGTCAACACTCATAGTTTTGGCCAATTCTGGCCAGTTTCTTGAACTATTACTCACCATTTTGGGGTCCCAAAGCGATTCGCATGGTTGTCGAACTCCAATGTGCACTTATGTGTCGGTCATCAAAAATCACAGTTTGGGCCGATTCTGGCCCGTGTCTTGGACTATTACTCTGTTTTGCGGTCCCGGAGTCATTTTTATGATTGACGAACCCCGGGGTGCATTTGCATGTCGGTCATCAACACTCACATATCTGGCTGATTCTAGTCCGTTTCATGCAGTAGTACTCAGGGTTCTCGGGATCCAGAGCGATCTCCATGATTGATGAACCTCGGGGTGCGTTTATGTGTCCGTCGTCAACAATCTTAGTTTTGACCAATTCTGACCCATTGCTTGGACAATTACTCACCATTTTGGGGTCCTGAAGCGATTTCCATAGTTGTTGAACCCAAAGGTGTGCTTACATGTTGGTCATCAACACTCGCAGTTTTGGCCGATTCTGGCCCGTTTCGTGGACTATTAGTCACCATTTTGGGGTCCCAAAGCGATTTACATGGTTGTCGAACTCCAAGGTGCGCATACATGTCGGTCATCAACAATCACAGTTTGGGCCGATTCTGGCCCGTTTCTTGGATTATTACTCTGTTTTGGGGTCCCGTAGTCATTTCCATGATTGACGAATAGCGGGGTGGGTTTACGTGTCGGTCATCAACACTCAAATATTTGGCATATTCTTGTCCGTTTCATGCACTATTACTCACCGTTTTTGGGACCCAGAGCGATTTCCACGATTGATGAACCCCGGGGTGCGTTTATGTGTCTGTCGTCAACACTCACAGTTTTCTCCAATTCTGACCTGATTCGTGGATTATTACTCACCGATTTGGGGTCCCAAAGCGATTTCCATAGTTGCTGAACCCCAAGGTGTCCTTACATGTTGGTCATCAAAACTCGCAGTTTTGGTTGACTTTGGCCCGTTTCATGGACTATTACTCACCGTTTTGGGGTCCCAAAGCGATTTCCAAGGTTGTCGAACTCCAAGGTGCGCTTACGTGTCGGTCATCAACAATCACAGTTTGGGATGATTCTGGCCTGTTTCTTGGACTATTACTCAGTTTTGGGGTCCCGGAGTCATTTCCAGGATTGACGAACCGCGGGGTGCGTTTACGTGTCGGTCATCAACACTCACATATTTGGCCGATTCTAGTCCGTTTCGTGCAGTTGTACTCAGAGTTCTCCGGACCTAGAGCGATTTCCACGATTGACGAACCTCGGGGTGCGCTTATATGTCCGTCGTCAACACTCATAGTTTTGGCCAATTCTGGCCAGTTTCTTGAACTATTACTCACCATTTTGGGGTCCCAAAGCGATTCGCATGGTTGTCGAACTCCAATGTGCACTTATGTGTCGGTCATCAAAAATCACAGTTTGGGCCGATTCTGGCCCGTGTCTTGGACTATTACTCTGTTTTGCGGTCCCGGAGTCATTTTTATGATTGACGAACCCCGGGGTGCATTTACATGTCGGTCATCAACACTCACATATCTGGCTGATTCTAGTCCATTTCATGCAGTAGTACTCAGGGTTCTCGGGATCCAGAGCGATCTCCATGATTGATGAACCTCGGGGTGCGTTTATGTGTCCGTCGTCAACAATCTTAGTTTTGACCAATTCTGACCCGATTCTGGCCCGTTTCATGGACTATTACTCACTGTTTTGGGGTCCCAAAGCGATTTACATGGTTGTCGAACTCCAAGGTGCGCATACATGTCGGTCATCAACAATCACAGTTTGGGCCGATTCTGGCCCGTTTCTTGGATTATTACTCTGTTTTGGGGTCCCATAGTCATTTCCATGATTGACGAATAGCGGGGTGGGTTTACGTGTCGGTCATCAACACTCAAATATTTGGCATATTCTTGTCCGTTTCATGCACTATTACTCACCGTTTTTGGGACCCAGAGCGATTTCCACGATTGATGAACCCCGGGGTGCGTTTATGTGTCTGTCGTCAACACTCACAGTTTTCTCCAATTTTGACCTGATTCGTGGATTATTACTCACCGATTTGGGGTCCCAAAGCGATTTCCATAGTTGCTGAACCCCAAGGTGTCCTTACATGTTGGTCATCAAAACTCGCAGTTTTGGTTGACTTTGGCCCGTTTCATGGACTATTACTCACCGTTTTGGGGTCCCAAAGCGATTTACACGGTTGTCGAACTCCAAGGTGCGCTTACGTGTCGGTCATCAACAATCACAGTTTGGGACGATTCTGGCCTATTTCTTGGACTATTACTCAGTTTTTGGGTCCCGGAGTCATTTCCAGGATTTACGAACCGCGGGGTGCGCTTACGTGTCGGTTATCAACACTGACATATTTGGCCGACTCTAGTCCATTTTGTGCACTATTACTCAGAGTTTTGGGGACCCAGAGCGATTTCCATGATTGATGAACCCCGGGGTGTGTTCATGTGTCTGTCGTCAACACTCCCAGTTTTGGCCAATTCTGACCCGTTTCTAGGACTATTACTCACCATTTTGGGGTCCCAAAGCGATTTGCATGGTTGTCGAACTCCAAGGTGCGCTTATGTGTCGATCATCAACAATCACAATTTGGGCCGATTCTGGCCCGTTTCGTGGACTATTACTCTCTTTTGGGGTCCCGGAGTCATTTCCACGATTGACGAACCCTGGGGTGCGTTTACGTGTCGGTCATCAACACTCAGATATTTGGCCGATTCTAGTCCGTTTCGTGCAGTAGTACTCAGGGTTCTGGGGACCTAGAGCGATTTCCACGATTGACGAACCTCGGGGTGCGTTTATGTGTCCGTCGTCAACACTCATAGTTTTCGCAAATTCTGACCCGTTTCTTGGACTACTACTCACCATTTTGGGGTCCCGAAGCGATTTCTATAGTTGTTGAACCCCAAGGTGTGCTTACATGTTGGTCATCAACACTCGCAGTTATGGCCGATTCTGGCCCATTTCATGGACTATTACTCACTGTTTTGGGGTCCCAAAGTGATTTGCATGGTTGTCGAACTCCAATGTGCACTTATGTGTCGGTCATCAACAATCACAGTTTGGGCCGATTCTGGCCCGTGTCTTGGACTATTACTCTGTTTTGGGGTCCCGGAGTCATTTTTATGATTGACGAACCCCGGGGTGCGTTTACGTGTCGGTCATCAACACTCACATATTTGGCTGATTCTAGTACGTTTCGTGCAGTAGTACTCAGGGTTCTCGGGACCCAGAGCAATTTCCATGATTGATGAACCTCGGGGTGCGTTTATGTGTCCATCGTCAACAATCATAGTTGTTGGGGAACATAGTAATTTCAAAAAGTTTCCTACGCGCACGCAAGATCATGGTGATGACATAGCAACAAGAGGGGAGAGTGATGTCCACGTACCCTCGTAGACCGCAGACGGAAGCGTTAACACAACGCGGTTGATGTAGTCGTACGTCTTCACGATCCGACAGATCCAAGCACCGAACGTACGGCACCTCCGAGTTCAGCACACGTTCAGCTCGATGACGATCCCCGGGCTCTGATCCAGCAAAGTTTCGGGGATGAGTTTCGTCAGCACGACGGCGTGGTGACGATGATGATGTTCTACCGGCGCAGGGCTTCGCCTAAACTCCGCGACGATATGACCGAGGTGGAATATGGTGGAGGGGGTCACCGCACACGACTAAGGAATGATCCGTAGATCAACTTGTGTGTCATGGGGTGCCCCCCTGCCCCCGTATATAAAGGAGGGAGGAGGAGGTGCGGCTGGCCCCCTTGGGGTGCGCCTGGAGGAGTCCTACTCCCACGGGGAGTAGGACTCCCCCCTCTTGCCTTGGTGGAGAACGAAAGGGGGAGGGGAAAGAGCAGAGGGGGCGCCGCCGCCCTTCCTTGTCCTATTTGGACTAGTGGGGGGAGGGGGCGCGCGGCCTGCCCTGGCCGGCCCTCCTCTTCTCCCTCATGGCCCACAAAGGCCCATTAACCCCCGGGAGGGTTCCGGTAACCCCCCGGTGTTCCGGTAAAATCCCGATTTCACCCGGAACCTTTCCTATGTCCAAACATAGGCTTCCAATATATCAATCTTTATGTCTCGACCATTTCGAGACTCCTCGTCATGTCCGTGATCACATTCGGGACTCCGAACAAACTTCGGTACATCAAAACTTATAAACTCATAATAAAACTGTCATCATAACGTTAAGCGTGCGGACCCTACGGGTTCGAGAACTATGTAGACATCACCTAGAACTATTCTCGGTGAATAACCAATAGCGGAACTTGGATGCCCATATTGGTTCCTACATATTCTACGAAGATCTTTATCGGTCAAACCGCATAACAACATACGTTGTTCCTTTTGTCATCGGTATGTTACTTGCCCGAGATTTGGTCGTCGGTATCCAATACCTAGTTCAATCTCGTTACCGGCAAGTCTCTTTACTCGTTCCGTAATGTATCATCCCGTAACCAACTCATTTGGTCACATTGCTTGCAAGGCTTATAATGATGTGCATTACCGAGAGGGCCCAGAGATACCTCTCCGACAATCGGAGTGACAAAACCTAATCTCGAAATACGCCAACTCAACATGTACCTTTGGAGACACCTGTAGTACTCCTTTATAATCACACAGTTACGTTGTGACGTTTGGTAGTACCCAAAGTGTTCCTCCGGTAAACGGGAGTTGCATAATCTCATAGTTATAGGAACATGTATAAGTCATGAAGAAAGCAATAGCAATATACTAAACGATCAAGTGCTAGGCTAACGGAATGGGTCATGTCAATCACATCATTCACCTAATGATGTGATCCCATTAATCAAATGACAACACATGTCTAGTGTTAAGAAACATAACCATCTTTGATTAATGAGCTAGTCAAGTAGAGGCATACTAGTGACTATATGTTTGTCTATGTATTCACACATGTATCATGTTTCCAGTTAATACAATTCTAGCATGAATAATAAACATTTATCATGATATGAGGAAAAAAATAATAACTTTATTATTGCCTCTAGGGCATATTTCCTTCAGTCTCCCACTTGCACTAGAGTCAATAATCTAGATTACATAGTAATGATTCTAACACCCATGGAGTCTTGGTGTTGACCATGTTTTGCTCGTGAGAGTGGCTTAGTCAACGGGTCTGCAACATTCAGATTCGTATGTATCTTGCAAATCTCTATGTCTCCCACTTGGACTTGGTCCCGAATGGAATTGAAGCGTCTCTTGATGTGCTTGGTCCTCTTGTGAAATCTGGATTCCTTTGCCAAGGCAATTGCACCAGTATTGTCACAGAAGATTTTCATTGGTCCCGATGCACTAGGTATGACACCTAGATCGGAAATGAACTCCTTCATCCAGACTCCTTCATTTGCTGCTTCCGAAGCAGCTATATACTCCGCTTCACATGTAGATCCCGCCACGACACTTTGTTTAGAACTGTACCAACTTACAGCTCCACCGTTTAATAAAAACACGTATCCGGTTTGCGATTTAGAATCGTCCGGATCAGTGTCAAAGCTTGCATCGACGTAACCATTTACGACTAGCTCTTTGTCACCTCCATATACAAGAAACATATCCTTAGTCCTTTTCAGGTATTTCAGGATGTTCTTGACCGCTGTCCAGTGATCCACTCCTGGATTACTTTGGTACCTTCCTGCCAAGCTTCTTGCTAAGCATACGTCAGGTCTGGTACACAGCATTGCATACATGATAGAGCCTATGGCTGAAGCATAGGTAACATCTTTCATTTTCTCTCTATGTTCTGCTGTGGTCGGGCATTGAGTTTGACTCAACTTCACACCTTGTAGTATGAGCAAGAACCCTTTCTTTGCCTGATCCATTTTGAACTTTTTCAAAAAAATTATCAAGGTATGTGCTTTGTGAAAGTCCTATTAAGCGTCTTGATCTATCTCTATAGATCTTGATGCCCAATATGTAAGTAGCTTCTCTGAGGTCTTTCATTGAAAAACTTTTATTCAAGTATCCCTTTATGCTATCTAGAAATTCTATATCATTTCCAATTAACAATATGTCATCTACATATAATATCAGATTTCATGGCCTCTAGCCATTTTGCGGAATCTGGGCTCATCATCGCTTCCTCGTAGTTCGTAGGTTCGTCATGGTCAAGTAACATGACTTCCAGAATTGGATTACCGTACCACTCTGGTGCGGATCTTACTCTAGTAGACCTACGAGGTTCAGTAGAAACTTGGTCTAAAGTTTCATGATCAATATCATTAGCTTCCTCACTAATTGGTGTAGGTGTCACAGGAACTGATTCATGTGATGAACTACTTTCCAATAAGGGAGCAGGTACAATTACCTCATCAAGTTCCACTTTCCTCCCACTCACTTCTTTTGAGAGAAACTCCTTCTCTAGAAAGGATCCATTCTTAGCAATGAATGTCTTGCCTTCGGATCTATGATAGAAGGTATACCCAACTGTTTCTTTTGTGTATCCTATGAAGACACATTTCTCCGATTTAGGTTCGAGCTTATCTGGTTGAAGTTTCTTCACATAAGCATCGCAGCCCCAAACTTTAAGAAACGACAACTTTGGTTTCTTGCCAAACCACAGTTCATAAGGTGTCGTCTCGACGGATTTTGATGATGCCCTATTTAACGTGAATGCGGCCGTCTCAAAAGCATAACCCCAAAACGATAACGGTAAATCAGTAAGAGACATCATAGATCGCACCATATCTAGTAAAGTACGATTACGATGTTCGGACACACCATTTCGTTGTGGTGTTCCAGGTGGCGTGAGTTGTGAAACTATTCCGCATTGTTTTAAGTGTAGACCAAACTCATAACTCAAATATTCTCCTCCACGATCAGATCGTAGAAATTTTATTTTCTTGTTACGATGATTTTCCACTTCACTCTGAAATTCTTTGAACTTTTCAAATGTTTCAAACTTGTGTTTCATCAAGTAGATATACCCATATCTGCTCAAATCATCTGTGAAAGTGAGAAAATAACGATACCCGCCGCGAGCCTCAACATTCATTGGACCACAAACATCAGTATGTATGATTTCCAACAAATCTGTTGCTCTCTCCATAGTACCGGAGAACGGTGTTTTAGTCATCTTGCCCATGAGGAACGGTTCGCAAGTACCAAGTGATTCATAATCAAGTGATTCCAAAATTTCATCAGTATGGAGTTTCTTCATGCGCTTTACACAGATATAACCTAAACGGCAGTGCCACAAATAAGTTGCACTGTCATTATTAACTCTGCATCTTTTGGTTTCAACACTATGAATATGTGTATCACTACTATCGAGATTCAATAAAAATAGAGCACTCTTCAAGGGTGCATGACCATAAAAGATATTACTCATATAAATAGAACAACCATTATTCTTTGATTTAAATGAATAACCGTCTCGCATCAAACAAGATCCAGATATAATGTTCATGCTCAACGCTGGCACCAAATAACAATTATTCAGGTCTAAAACTAATCCCGAAGGTAGATGTAGAGGTAGTGTGCCGACTGCGATCACATCGACTTTAGACCCGTTTCCCACGCGCATCGTCACCTCATCCTTGGCCAGTGCTCGCTTATTCCGTAGTCCCTGTTTCGAGTTGCAAATGTTAGCAACAGAACTAGTATCAAATACCCAGGTGCAACTGCGAGCTCTAGTAAGGTACACATCAATAACATGTATATCACATATACCTTTGTTCACCTTGCCATCCTTCTTATCCGCCAAATACTTGGGGTAGTTCCGCTTCCAGTGTCCAGTCTGCTTGCAGTAGAAGCACTCAGTTTCAGGCTTAGGTCCAGACTTGGGTTTCTTCTCTTGAGCAACAACTTGCTTGCTGTTCTTCTTGAAGTTCCCCTTCTTCTTCCCTTTTCCCTTTTTCATGAAACTAGTGGTTTTGTTAACCATTAAAACTTTATGCTCCTTCTTGATTTCTACCTCCGCGGCTTTCAGCATTGCGAAGAGCTCGGGAATAGTCTTGTTCATCCCTTGCATATTATAGTTCATCACGAAGCTCTTGTAGCTTGGTGGCAGTGATTGAAGAATTCTATCAATGACACTATCATCAGGAAGATTCACTCCCAGTTGAATCAAGTGATTATTATACCCAGACATTTTGAGTATATGTTCACTGACAGAACTATTCTCCTCCATCTTGCAGCTATAGAACTTATTGGAGACTTCATATCTCTCAATCCGGGCATTTGCTTGAAATATTAACTTCAACTCCTGGAATTTCTCATATGCTCCATGATGTTCAAAACGTCGTTGAAGACCCGGTTCTAAGCCGTAAAGCATGGCACACTGAACTATCGAGTAGTCATCAGCTTTGCTCTGCCAGACGTTCTTAACGTTGTCAGTTGCATCAGTAGCAGGCCTGGCACCCAGCGGTGCTTCCAGGACGTAACTTTTCTGTGCAGCAATGAGGATAATCCTCAGGTTGCGGACCCAGTCCGTGTAATTGCTACCATCATCTTTCAACTTTGCTTTCTCAAGGAACGCATTAAAATTCAACAGAACAACAGCACGAGCCATCTATCTACAACAAACATAGATAAGCAAAATACTATCAGGTACTAAGTTCATGATAAATTTAAGTTCAATTAATCATATTACTTAAGAACTCCCACTTAGACATACATCTCTCTAGTCATCTAAGTGATCACGTGATCCAAATCAACTAAACCATAACCGATCATCACGTGAGATGGAGTAGTTTTCAATGGTGAACATCACTATGTTGATCATATCTACTATATGATTCACGCTCGACCTTTTGGTCTCCGTGTTCCGAGGCCATATCTGCATATGCTAGGCTCGTCAAGTTTAACCTAAGTATTCTGCGTGTGCAAAACTGGCTTGCACCCGTTGTAGATGGACGTAGAGCTTATCACACCCGATCATCACGTGGTGTCTGGGCACGACGAACTTTGGCAATGGTGCATACTCAGGGAGAACACTTCTTGATAATTTTAGTGAGAGATCATCTTAAAATGCTACCGTCAATTAAAGCAAGATAAGACGCATAAAGGATTAACATCACATGCAATCAATATAAGTGATATGATATGGCCATCATCATCTTGTGCTTGTGATCTCCATCTCCGAAGCACCGTCGTGATCACCATCATCACCGGTGCGACACCTTGATCTTCATCGTAGCATCGTTGTCGTTTACGCCATCTATTGCTTCTACAACTATCGCTACCGCTTAGTGATAAAGTAAAGCAATTACAGGGCGTTTGCATTTCATACAATAAAGCGACAACCATATGGCTCCTGCCAGTTGCCGATAACTTCGGTTACAAAACATGATCATCTCATACAATAAAATATAGCATCACGTTTTGACCATATCACATCACAACATGCCCTACAAAAACAAGTTATACGTCCTCTACTTTGTTGTTGCAAATTTTACGTGGCTGCTACGGGCTTAGCAAGAACCGTTCTTACCTGCGCATCAAAACCACAACGATAGTTCGTCAAGTTAGTGCTGTTTTAACCTTCGCAAGGACCGGGCATAGCCACACTCGATTCAGCTAAAGTGAGAGAGATAGACACCCGCCAGCCACCTTTAAGCACAAGTGCGCGCAACGGTGAAACCAGTCTCGCGTAAGCGTACGCGTAATGTCGGTCCGGGCCGCTTCATCTCACAATACCGCCGAACCAAAGTATGACATGATGGTAAGCAGTATGACTTGTATCGCCCACAACTCACTTGTGTTCTACTCGTGCATATAACATCAACGCATAAAACCTAGGCTCTGATACCACTGTTGGGGAATGTAGTAATCTCAAAAAAATTCCTACGCGCACGCAAGATCATGGTGATGACATAGCAACGAGAGGGGAGAGTGATGTCCACATACCCTCGTAGACCGCAAACGGAAGCGTGAACACAACGCAGTTGATGTAGTCGTACGTCTTCACGATCCGACCGATCCAAGCACCGAACGTACGGCACCTCCGAGTTCAGCACACGTTCAGCTCGATGACGATCCCCGGGCTCCGATCCAGCAAAGCTTCGGGGATGAGTTCCGTCAGCACGATGGCATGGTGACGATGATGATGTTCTACCGGCGCAGGGCTTCGCCTAAACTCCGCGACGATATGACCGAGGTGGAATATGGTGGAGGGGGGCACCGCACACGGCTAAGGAACGATCCTTAGATCAACTTTTGTGTCATGGGGTGCCCCACTGCCCCCGTATATAAAGGAGGGAGGGGGAGGTGCGGCCGGCCCCCTTGGGGTGCGCCTGGAGGAGTCCTACTCCCATCGGGAGTAGGACTCCCCCCTCTTGCCTTGGTGGAGAAGGAAAGGGGGGAGGGGAAAGAGGAGAGGGCCCCCCCCTTCCTTGTCCTATTCGGAATAGTGGGGGGAGGGGGCGCGCGGCCTGCCCTGGCCGGCCCTCCTCTTCTCCCTCATGGCCCACAAAGCCCCATTAACCCCCGGGAGGGTTCCGGTAACCCCCCGGTGTTCCGGTAAAATCCCGATTTTACCCGGAACCTTTCCGATGTCCAAACATAGGCTTCCAATATATCAATCTTTATGTCTTGACCATTTCGAGACTCCCCGTCATGTCCATGATCACATTCGGGACTCCGAACAAACTTAGGTACATCAAAACTTATAAACTCAAAATAAAATTGTCATCGTAACGTTAAGTGTGCGGACCCTACGGGTTCGAGAACTATGTAGATATGATCTAGAACTATTCTCGGTGAATAACCAATAGCAGAACCTGGATGCCCATATTGGTTCCTACATATTCTACGAAGATCTTTATCGGTCAAACCGCATAACAACATATGTTGTTCCTTTTGTCATCGGTATGTTACTTGCCCGAGATTTGATCGTCGGTATCCAATACCTAGTTCAATCTCGTTACCGGCAAGTCTCTTTACTCGTTCCGTAATGTATCATCCCGTAACCAACTCATTTGGTCACATTGCTTGCAAGGCTTATAATGATGTGCATTACCGAGAGGGCCCAGAGATACCTCTCCGACAATCGGAGTGACAAAACCTAATCTCGAAATACGCCAACTCAACATGTACCTTTGGAGACACCTGTAGTACTCCTTTATAATCACCCAGTTACGTTGTGACGTTTGGTAGTACCCAAAGTGCTCCTCCGGTAAACGGGAGTTGCATAATCTCATAGTTATAGGAACATGTATAAGTCATGAAGAAAGCAATAGCAATATACTAAACGATCAAGTGCTAGGCTAATGGAATGGGTCATGTCAATCACATCATTCTCCTAATGATGTGATCCCATTAATCAAATGACAACACATGTATATGGTTAGGAAACATAACCATCCTTGATTAATGAGCTAGTCAAGTAGAGGCATACTAGTGACTATATGTTTGTCTGTGTATTCACACATGTATCATGTTTCCGGTTAATACAATTCTAGCATGAATAATAAACATTTATCATGATATGAGGAAATAAATAATAACTTTATTATTGCCTCTATGGCATATTCCCTTCAATAGTTTTGACCAATTCTGACCCATTGCTTGGACAATTACTCACCGTTTTGGGGTCCCGAAGCGATTTCCATAGTTGTTGAACCCCAAGATGTGCTTACATGTTAGTCATCAACACTCGCAGTTTTGGCTGATTCTGGCCCATTTCATGGACTATTACTCACCGTTTCGGGGTCCTAAAGCGATTTACATGGTTGTCGAACTCCAAGGTGCGCATACGTGTCGGTCATCAACAATCACAGTTTGGGCCGATTCTGGCCCGTTTCTTGGACTATTACTCTGTTTTGGGGTCCCGTAGTCATTTCCATGATTGACGAACACCCGAGTGGGTTTACGTGTCGGTCATCAACACTCAAATATTTGGCATATTCTTGTCCGTTTCATGCACTATTACTCACCGTTTTTGGGACCCAGAGCGATTTCCACGATTGATGAACCCCGGGGTGCGTTTATGTGTCTGTCGTCAACACTCATAGTTTTCTCCAATTCTGACCTGTTTCGTGGATTATTACTCACCGATTTGGGGTCCCCAAGCGATTTGCATAGTTGCTGAACCCCAATGTGTCCTTACATGTTGGTCATCAAAACTCGCAGTTTTGGTCGACTTTGGCCCGTTTCTTGGACTATTACTCACCGTTTTGGGGTCCCAAAGCAATTTCCATGGTTGTCGAACTCCAAGGTGCACTTATGTGTCGGTCATCAACAATCACAGTTTGGGATGATTCTGGCCTGTTTCTTGGAATATTACTCAGTTTTGGGGTCCCGGAGTCATTTCCAGGATTTACGAACCGCGGGGTGCGCTTACGAGTCGGTTATCAACACTGACATATTTGGCCGACTCTAGTCCGTTTTGTGCACTATTACTCAGAGTTTTGGGGACCCAGAGCGATTTCCATGATTGACGAACCCCGGGGTGCGTTCATGTGTCTGTCGTCAACACTCACAGTTTTGGCCAATTCTGACTCGTTTCTTGGACTATTACTCACTGTTTTGGGGTCCCAAAGCGATTTGCATGGTTGTCGAACTCCAGGGTGCACTTATGTGTCGGTCATCAACAATCACAGTTTGGGCCGATTCTGGCCCGTTTCTGGACTATTACTCTGTTTTGGCGTCCCTGAGTCATTTTCTTGATTGACGAACCCCGGGGTGCGTTTACGTGTCGGTCATCAACACTCACATATTTGGCCGATTCTACTTTGTTTAGTGTAGTAGTACTCAAGGTTCTAGGGATCCAGAGCGATTTCCACGATTGACGAACCTCGGAGTGCGTTTATGTTTCAGTCGTCAACGCTCATAGTTTTGGCCAATTCTGACCCGTCTCTTGGACTATTACTAGCCGTTTTGGGGTCCCGAAGGGAATTCCATTCTTGTTGGACCCCAAGTTGTGCTTACATGTTGGTCATCAACACTCGCATTTTTGATCGATTCTGGCCTGTTTCATGGACTATTACTCACTGTTTTGGGGTCCCAAAGCGATTGACATGGTTGTCGAACTCCAAGGTGCACTTATGTGTCGGTCATCAACAATCATAGTTAGTGGCGATTCTGTCCTGTTTCTTGGACTATTACTCTATTTTGGGGTCCCGGAGTCATTTCCATGATGGACAAACCCCAGGGTGCGTTTACGTGTCGGTCATTGACACTCACATAATTGGCCGATTCTTGTCCATTTCATGCACTATTACTCTCTGTTTTGGGGACCCAGAGAGATTTCCATGATTGACGAGCCCCGGGGTGCGTTCATGTGTCCATCGTGAACACTCAGAGTTTTGGCCAATTCTGACCCGTTTCTTGGATTATCATTCACCGTTTTGGGGTTCCGAATCGATTTCCATAGTTGTTGAACCCCGCAGTTTTGGCCGACTCTGGCCGGTTTCATGGACTATTACTCACAGTTTTGGGGTCCCAAAGCGATTTCCATGGTTGTCGAACTCCAAGGTGCGCTTACGAGTTGGTCATCAACAATCACAGTTTGGGCCGATTCTGGCCCGTTTCTTGGAGTATTACTCAGTTTTGGGGTCCCGGAGTCATTTCCATGATTGACGAACCCCGTAGTGTGTTTATGTGTCTGTCGTCAACACTCATCATTTTTGCCAATTCTGACCCGTTTCTTGGACTATTACTCACCGTTTTTGGGTCCCGAAGTGATTTCCATAGTTGTTGAACCCCAAGATGTGTTTACATGTTGGTCATCAACACTCGCAGTTTTGGCCAATTCTGGCCCGTTTCATGGACTATTACTCATCGTTTTGGGGTCCCAAAGTGATTTACATGGTTGTCGAACTGCAAGGTGCGCTTACCTGTCGGTCATCAACAATCACAGTTTGGTCCGATTCTGGCCCCTTTCTTGGACTATTACTCCGTTTTCGGGTCCCAGAGTCATTTCCATGATTGATGAACCCCAGGGTGCGTTTACATGTCGGTCATCAACACTCGCATATTTGGCCGATTCTAGTCCGTTTCATGCACTATTACTCGGGGTTTTGGGGACCCAGAGCGATTTCCATGATTGACGAACCCCGGGGTGCGTTTATGTGTCCGTCGTCAACACTTACAGTTTTCGCCAATTCTGACCCGTTTCTTGGACTATTACTCAATGTTTTGGGGTCCCGAAGCAATTTCCATAGTTGTTGAACCCCAAGATGTGCTTACATGTTGGTCATCAACACCCGATGTTTTGGCCGATTCTGGCCCGTTTCATGGACTATTATTCACCGTTTTGGGGTCCCAAAGCGATTTGCATGGTTGTCGAACTCCAAGGTGCGCTTATGTGTCAGTCATCAACAATCACAGTTTGGGACGATTCTGGCCCGTTTCTTGGACTATTACTCTGTTTTGGGGTCCCTGAGTCATTTCCATGATTGACGAACCCTGGGGTGCGTTTACGTGTCAGTCATCAACACTGACATATTTGGTCGATTCTAGTCTGTTTCGTGCAGTAGTACTCAGGGTTCTGGGGACCCACAGAGATTTCCATGATTGACGAGCCCCGGGGTGCGTTCATGTGTCCATCGTGAACACTTAGAGTTTTGGCCAATTCTGGCCCGTTTCTTGGATTATCACTCACCGTTTTGGGGTTCCGAATCAATTTCCATAGTTGTTGAACTCCAAGATGTGCTAACGTGTTCGTCATCAACACTCGCAGTTTGGGACGATTCTGGCCTGTTTCTTGGACTATTACTCAGTTTTGGGGTCCAGGAGTCATTTCCAGGATTGATGAACCGCGGGGTGCGTTTACGTGTCGGTCATCAACACTGACATATTTGGCCGACTCTAGTCCGTTTTGTGCACTATTACTCAGGGTTTTGGGAACCCAGAGCGATTTCCACGATTGACGAACCCCGGGGTGCGTTCATGTGTCCGTCGTCAACACTCACAGTTTTGGCCAATTCTGACCCGTTTCTTGGACTATTACTCACCATTTTGGGGTCCCAAATCGATTTCCATAGTTGTTGAACCCCAAGGTGTACTTACGTGTTGGACGTCAACACTCACAGTTTTGGGGTCCCAAAGCGATTTCCATGGTTGTCGAACTCCAAGGTGCGCTTACGTGTTGGTCATCAACAATCGCAGTTTGGGTCGATTCTGGCCCGTTTCTTGGAGTATTACTCAGTTTTGGTGTCCCGGAGTCATTTCCATGATTGACGAACCCCGTGGTGCGTTTATGTGTCTGTCGTCAACACTCATAGTTTTTGCCAATTCTGACCCGTTTCTTGGACTATTACTCACCGTTTTTGGGTCCCGAAGCGATTTCCATAGTTGTTAAACTCCAAGATGTGCTAACATGTTCGTCATCAACACTCGGAGTTTTGGCCGATTCTGGCCCATTTCATGGACTATTACTCACCATTTTCGGGTCCCAAAGCGATTTTCATGGTTGTCGAACTCAAAGGTGCGCTTATGTGTCGGTCATCAGCAATCACACTTTGGGCCGATTCTTGCCAATTTGTTGGACTATTACTCTGTTTTGGGGTCCCGGAGTCATTTCCATGATTGCTGAACCCCGGGGTGCGTTTACGTGTCGGTCATCAACACTCACATATTTGGCCGATTCTAGTCCATTCCGTGCAGTAGTACTCAGGGTTCTGGGGACCCAGAGCGATTTCCACGATTGACGAACCTTGGTGTGCGTTTATGTGTCCATCGTCAACACTCATAGTTTTGGCCAATTCTGACCCATTTCTTGGACTATTACTCACTATTTTGGGTTCCCGAAGTGATTTCCATAGTTGTTGAACCCCAAGGTGTGCTTACATGTTGGTCATCAACACTCGCAGTTTTGACCGACTTGGTTCGTTTCGTGGACTATTACTCACTGTTTTGGGGTCCCAAAGTGATTTACATTGTTGTCGAACTCCAAGGTGCGTTTACGTGTCGGTCATCAACAATCACAGTTTTGGCCGATTTTGGTTCGTTTCGTGGACTATTACTCACAGTTTTGGGGTCCCAAAGCGATTTCCATGGTTGTCGAAGTCCAAGGTGCGCTTATGTGTCGGTCATCAACAATCACAATTTGGGCCGATTCTGACCCGTTTCTTGGACTATTACTCCGTTTTGGGGTCCCGGAGTCATTTCCTTGATTGACGAACCCCGGGGTGCCTTTACGTGTCGGTCATCAAGACTCATATATTTGGCTGATTCTTGTCTGTTTCATGCACTATTACTCACTGTTTTGGGGACCCAGAGCGATTTCCACGATTGATGAACCCCGGGGTGCGTTTATGTGTCTGTCGTCAACACTCACAGTTTTGGTCAAATCTGGCCCGTTTCATGGACTATTACTCACCGTTTTGGGGTCCCAAAGCGATTTACAGGGTTGTCGAACTCCAAGGTGTGCTTACGTGTCGGTCATCAACAATAACAGTTTGGGACGATTCTGGCCTGTTTCTTGGACTATTACTCAGTTTTGGGGTCCCGGAGTCATTTCCAGGATTGACGAACCACGGGGTGTGTTTACGTGTCGGTGATCAACACTGACATATTTGGGCGACTCTAGCCATTTCGTGCGCTATTACTCAGGGTTTTGGGGACGCGGAGCGATTTCCACGATTGACGAACCCCAGGGTGCGTTCATGTGTCCGTCGTCAACACTCACGGTTTTGGCAAATTCTGACCCATTTCTTGGACTATTACTCATCATTTTGGGGTCCCAAAGCGATTCGCATGGTTGTCGAACTCCAAGGTGCGCTTATGTGTCGGTCATCAACAATCACAGTTTGGGCCGATTCTGGCCCGTTTCTTGGACTATTACTATGTTTTGGGGTCCCAGAGTCATTTCCATGATTGGCGAACCCCGGGGTGCATTTACATGTCGGTCATCAACACTCACATATTTGGCCGATTCTAGTCCGTTTCGTGTAGTAGTACTCAGGGTTCTAGGGATCCAGGGCGATTTCCACGATTGACGTACCTCAGGGTGCGTTTATGTGTCCGTCGTCAACACTCACTGTTTTGGCCAATTCTGACCCGTTTCTTGGACTATTACTCATCGTTTTGGGGTCCCGAATAGATTTCCATAGTTGTTGAAACCCAAGCTGTGCTTACGTGTTGGTCATCAACACTCGCAGTTTTGCCCGACTCTGGCCCTTTTCATGGACTATTACTCACAGTTTTGGGGTCCCAAAGCGATTTTCATGGTTGTCGAACTCCAAGGTGCGCTTACGTGTCGGTCATCAACAATATCAATCTGGGCCGATTCTGGCCCACTATTAGACTATTACTCTGTTTTGGGTTCCCGCAGTCATTTCCATGACTGATGAACCCCGGGTGCGTTTACGTGTCGGTCATCAACACTCACATATTTTGCCGATTCTAGTCCGTTTCGTGCAGTAGTACTCAGGGTTCTGGGGACCCAGAGCGATTTCCACGATTGACGAACCTCGGTGTGCGTTTATTGGTCCCATCGTCAACACTCATAGTTTTGGCCAATTCTGACCCATTTCTTGGACTATTACTCGCCATTTTGGGATCCCTAAGCGATTTCCATAGTTGTTGAACCTCAAGATGTGCTTACATGTTGGTCATGAACACTCGCAGTTTTGGCCGATTCTGGCCCGTTTCATGGACTATTACTCACCGTTTTGGGGTCCCAAAGCGATTTTCATGGTTGTCGAACTCCAAGGTGCGCTTATGTGTCGGTCATCAACAATCACAATCTGGGCCGATTCTGGCCCGTTTGTTGGACTATTACTCTGTTTTGGGGTCCCGCAGTCATTTCCATGACTGATGAACCCCGGGTGTGTTTACGTGTCGGTCATCAACACTCACATATTTTGCCGATTCTAGTCCGTTTCGTGCAGTAGTACTCAGGGTTCTGGGGACCCAGAGCGATTTCCACGATTGACGAACCTCGGTGTGCGTTTATGTGTCCATCGTCAACACTCATAGTTTTGTCCAATTCTGACCCATTTCTTGGACTATTACTCGCCATTTTGGGATCCCTAAGCGATTTCCATAGTTGTTGAACCTCAAGGTGTGCTTACATGTTGGTCATCAACACTCGCAGTTTTGGCCGACTTGGTTCGTTTCGTGCACTATTACTCACTGTTTTGGGGTCCCAAAGTGATTTAGATTGTTGTCGAACTCCAAGGTGCGTTTACGTGTCGGTCATCAACAATCACAGTTTAGGCCTATTCTGACCCGTTTCTTTGACTATTACTCTGTTTTGGTGTCCCGGAGTCATTTCCATGATTCATGAACCCCGGGGTTCCTTTACGTGTCGATCATCAACACTCACATATTTGGCTGATTCTTGTCCGTTTCATGCACTATTGCTCACTGTTTTGGGGACCCAGAGCGATTTCCACGATTGATGAACCTGTTTCGTGGATTATTACTCACAGTTTTCTGCAATTCTGACCTGTTTCGTGGATTATTACTCACCGTTTTGGGGTCCAAAAGTGATTTCCATAGTTGTTGAACCCCAAGGTGTCCTTACGTGTTGGTCATCAAAACTCGTAGTTTTGCTCGACTCTGGCCCGTTTCATGGACTATTACTCACCATTTTGGGGTCCCAAAGCGATTTCCAGGGTTGTCGAACTCCAAGGTGCGCTTACGTGTCGGTCATCAACAATCACAGTTTGGGGCAGTTCTGGCCTGTTTCTTGGACTATTACTCAGTTTTGGGGTCCCAGAGTCATTTCCAGGATTGACAAACCGCGAGGTGCGTTTACATGTCGGTCATCAACACTGACATATTTGGCCGACTCTAGTCCGTTTCCTGCACTATTACTCAGGGTTTTGGGGCCCAGAGCGATTTCCACGATTGACGAATCCCGGGGTGCGTTCATGTGTCCATCGTCAACACTCACAGTTTTGGCCAATTCTGACCCGTTTCTTGGACTATTGTTCACCGTTTTGGGGTCCCAAAGCAATTTGCATGGTTGTCGAACTCCAAGGTGCGCTTATGTGTCGGTCATCAACAATCACAGCTTGGGCCGATTCTAGCCCGTGTCTTGGACTATTACTATGTTTTGGGGTCCCAGAGTCATTTCCATGATTGGTGAACCCCGGGGTGCGTTTACGTGTCGGTCATCAACACTCACATATTTGGCCGATTCTAGTCCGTTTCGTGTAGTAGTACTCAGGGTTCTAGGGATCCAGGGCGATTTCCATGATTGACAAACCTCGGGGTGTGTTTATGTGTCCGTTGTCAACACTCATAGTTTTTGGCAAATTCTGGCCCGTTTCTTGGACTATTACTTACTGTCTTGGGGTCCCGAAGAGATTTGCATAGCTTTTGAACCCCAAGGTGTGCTTACATGTTGGTCATCAACACTCGCAGTTTTGGCCGATTCTGGCCTGTTTCATTGACTATTACTCATCGTTTTGGGGTCCCAAAGCGATTTACATGGTTGTCGAACTCCAAGATGTGCTTACGTATCGGTCATCAACAATCACAGTTTGGGACGATTCTGGCCTGTTTCTTGGACTATTACTCAGTTTTGGGGTCCTGGAGTCATTTCCAGGATTGATGAACCGCGGGGTGCGTTTACGTGTTGGTCATCAACACTGACGTATTTGGCCGACTCTAGTCCGTTTTGTGCACTATTACTCAGGGTTTTGGGGACCCAGAGCGATTTCCACGATTGACGGACCCCGGGGTGCGTTCATGTGTCCGTCGTCAACACTCACAGTTTTGGCCAATTCTGACCCGTTTCTTGGACTATTACTCACCGTTTTGGGGTCCCGAATCGATTTCCATAGTTGTTGAAACCCAAGCTGTGCTTACGTGTTGGTCATCAACACTCGCAGTTTTGGCCGACTCTGGCCTGTTTCATGGACTATTACTCATAGTTTTGGGGTCCCAAAGCGATTTCCATGGTTGTCGAACTCGAAAGCGCGCTTATGTGTCGGTCATCAACAATCACAGTCTGGGCCGATTCTGGCCCATTTGTTGGAGTATTACTCAGTTTTGGGGTCCCAGAGTCATTTCCATGATTGACGAACCTCGGGGTGCGTTTACGCGTCGGTCGTATACACTCACATATTTGGCCGATTTTAGTCCGTTTCGTGCACTAGTACTCAGGATTTTGGGGAACCAAAGCGATTTCCATGATTGACGAACCCCGTGGTGCGTTTATGTGTCTGTCGTGAACACTCACAGTTTAGGACAATTCTGGCCCGTTTCATGGACAATTACTCACCGTTCTGGGGTCCCAAAGCGATTTTCATGGTTGTCGAATTCCAAGGTGCGCTTATGTGTCGGTCATCAACAATCACAGTTTGGGCCTATTCTAGCCCGTTTGTTGGACTATTACTCTGTTTTGGGGTCCCGGAGTCATTTCCATGATTGACGAACCCCGGGGTGTGTTTACGTGTCGGTCATCAACACTCACATATTTGGCCGATTCTAGTCTGTTTCGTGCAGTAGTACTCAGGGTTCTGGGGACCCAGAGCGATTTCCACGATTGATGAACCTCGGTGTGCGTTTATGTCTCCGTCGTCAACACTCCAAGGTGCGCTTACGTGTCGGTCATCAACAATCGCAGTTTGGGTCGATTCTGGCCCGTTTCTTGGAGTATTACTCAGTTTTGGGGTCCCGGAGTCATTTCCATGATTGACGAACCCCGTGGTGCGTTTATGTGTATGTCGTCAACACTCACAGTTTTCTCCAATTCTGACCTGTTTCGTGGATTATTACTCACCGATTTGGGGTCCCCAAGCGATTTGCATAGTTGTTGAATCCCAATGTGTCCTTACATGTTGGTCATCAAAACTCGCAGTTTTGGTCGACTTTGGCCTGTTTCATGGACTATTACTCACCGTTTTGGGGTCCCAAAGTGATTTCCATGGTTGTCGAACTCCAAGGTGCACTTACGTGTCGGTCATCAACAATCATAGTTTGGGACGATTCTGGCCTGTTTCTTGGAATATTACTCAGTTTTGGGGTCCCAGAGTCATTTCCAGGATTTACGAACCGCGGGGTGCGTTTACGTGTCGGTCATCAACACTGACATATTTGGCCGACTCTAGTCCGTTTTGTGCAGTATTACTCAGGGTTTTGGGGACCCAGAGCGATTTCCACGATTGACAAACCCCGGGGTGGATTCATGTGTCCGTCTTCAACACTCACAGTTTTGGCCAATTCTGACCCGTTTCTTGGACTATTACTCACCGTTTTGGGGTCCCGAATCGATTTCCATTGTTGTTGAACCCCAAGGTGTGCTTACGTGTTGGTCATCAACACTCGCAGTTTTGGCCGACTCTGGCCTGTTTCATGGACTATTACTCATAGTTTTGGGGTCCCAAAGCGATTTCCATGGTTGTCGAACTCGAAAGCGCGCTTATGTGTCGGTCATCAACAATCACAGTCTGGGCCGATTCTGGCCCATTTGTTGGAGTATTACTCAGT
>NC_057795.1:692081858-692083869 GCF_018294505.1 Triticum aestivum
ACCCAAAGCGATTTCCATGATTGACGAACCCCGTGGTGCGTTTATGTGTCTGCCGTGAACACTCACAGTTTAGGACAATTCTGGCCTGTTTCATGGACAATTACTCACCGTTCTGGGGTCCCAAAGCGATTTTCATGGTTGTCGAATTCCAAGGTGCGCTTATGTGTCGGTCATCAACAATCACAGTTTGGGCCTATTCTAGCCCGTTTGTTGGACTATTACTCTGTTTTGGGGTCCCGGAGTCATTTCCATGATTGACGAACCCCGGGGTGCGTTTACGTGTCGGTCATCAACACTCACATATTTGGCCGATTCTAGTCTGTTTCGTGCAGTACTACTCAGGGTTCTGGGGACCCAGAGCGATTTCCACGATTGACGAACCTCGGTGTGCGTTTATGTCTCCGTCGTCAACACTCCAAGGTGCGCTTACGTGTCGGTCATCAACAATCCCAGTTTGGGTCGATTCTGGCCCGTTTCTTGGAGTATTACTCAGTTTTGGGGTCCCGGAGTCATTTCCATGATTGACGAACCCCGTGGTGCGTTTATGTGTCTGTCGTCAACACTCATAGTTTTCTCCAATTCTGACCTGTTTCGTGGATTATTACTCACCGATTTGGGGTCCCCAAGCGATTTGCATAGTTGTTGAACCCCAATGTGTCCTTACATGTTGGTCATCAAAACTCGCAGTTTTGGTCGACTTTGGCCCGTTTCATGGACTGTTACTCACCGTTTTGGGGTCCCAAAGCGATTTCCATGGTTGTCGAACTCCAAGGTGCACTTACGTGTCGGTCATCAACAATCACAGTTTGGGACGATTCTGGCCTGTTTCTTGGAATATTACTCAGTTTTGGGGTCCCGGAGTCATTTCCAGGATTTACGAACCGCGGGGTGCGCTTACGTGTCGGTTATCAACACTGACATATTTGGCCGACTCTAGTCCGTTTTGTGCACTATTACTCAGAGTTTTGGGGACCCAGAGCGATTTCCATGATTGACCAACCCCGGGGTGCGTTCATGTGTCTGTCGTCAACACTCACAGTTTTGGCCAATTCTGACTCGTTTCTTGGACTATTACTCACTGTTTTGGGGTCCCAAAGCGATTTGCATGGTTGTCGAACTCCAAGGTGCACTTATGTGTCGGTCATCAACAATCACAGTTTGGGCCGATTCTGGCCTGTTTCTGGACTATTACTCTGTTTTGGCGTCCCTGAGTCATTTCCTTGATTGACGAACCCCGGGGTGCGTTTACGTGTCGGTCATCAACACTCACATATTTGGCCGATTCTAGTCTGTTTAATGTAGTAGTACTCAAGGTTCTAGGGATCCAGAGCGATTTCCACGATTGACGAACCTCGGGGTGCGTTTATGTTTCAGTCGTCAACGCTCATAGTTTTGGCCAATTCTGACCCGTCTCTTGGACTATTACTAGCCGTTTTGGGGTCCCGAAGGGAATTCCATTCTTGTTGGACCCCAAGTTGTGCTTACATGTTGGTCATCAACACTCGCATTTTTGATCGATTCTGGCCTGTTTCATGGACTATTACTCACTGTTTTGGGGTCCCAAAGCGATTGACATGGTTGTCGAACTCCAAGGTGCACTTATGTGTCGGTCATCAACAATCATAGTTAGTGGCGATTCTGTCCCGTTTCTTGGACTATTACTCTATTTTGGGGTCCCGGAGTCATTTCCATGATGGACGAACCCCAGGGTGCGTTTACGTGTCGGTCATCGACACTCACATAATTGGCCGATTCTTGTCCATTTCATGCACTATTACTCCCTGTTTTGGGGACCCAGAGAGATTTCCACGATTGACGAACCCCGGGGTGCGTTCATGTGTCCATCGTGAACACTCAGAGTTTTGGCCAATTCTGACCCGTTTCTTGGATTATCATTCACCGTTTTGGGGTTCCGAATCGATTTCCATAGTTGTTGAACCCCGCAGTTTTGGCCGACTCTGGCCGGTTTCATGGACTATTACTCACAGTTTTGGGGTCCCAAAGCGATTTC
>NC_057795.1:692084168-692087001 GCF_018294505.1 Triticum aestivum
CCCGTTTCTTGGAGTATTACTCAGTTTTGGGGTCCCGGAGTCATTTCCATGATTGACGAACCCCGTAGTGTGTTTATGTGTCTGTCGTCAACACTCATCATTTTTGCCAATTCTGACCCGTTTCTTGGACTATTACTCACCGTTTTTGGGTCCCGAAGCGATTTCCATAGTTGTTGAACCCCAAGATGTGTTTACATGTTGGTCATCAACACTCGCAGTTTTGGCCAATTCTGGCCCGTTTCATGGACTATTACTCATCGTTTTGGGGTCCCAAAGTGATTTACATGGTTGTCGAACTGCAAGGTGCGCTTACCTGTCGGTCATCAACAATCACAGTTTGGTCCGATTCTGGCCCCTTTCTTGGACTATTACTCCGTTTTCGGGTCCCAGAGTCATTTGAATGATTGATGAACCCCAGGGTGCGTTTACATGTCGGTCATCAACACTCGCATATTTGGCCGATTCTAGTCCGTTTCATGCACTATTACTCGGGGTTTTGGGGACCCAGAGCGATTTCCATGATTGACGAACCCCGGGGTGTGTTTATGTGTCCGTCGTCAACACTTACAGTTTTCGCCAATTCTGACCCGTTTCTTGGACTATTACTCAATGTTTTGGGGTCCCGAAGCAATTTCCATAGTTGTTGAACCCCAAGATGTGCTTACATGTTGGTCATCAACACCCGAAGTTTTGGCCGATTCTGGCCCGTTTCATGGACTATTATTCACCGTTTTGGGGTCCCAAAGCGATTTGCATGGTTGTCGAACTCCAAGGTGCGCTTATGTGTCAGTCATCAACAATCACAGTTTGGGACGATTCTGGCCCGTTTCTTGGACTATTACTCTGTTTTGGGGTCCCTGAGTCATTTCCATGATTGACGAACCCTGGGGTGCGTTTACGTGTCAGTCATCAACACTCACATATTTGGTCGATTCTAGTCTGTTTCGTGCAGTAGTACTCAGGGTTCTGGGGACCCACAGAGATTTCCACGATTGACGAGCCCCGGGGTGCGTTCATGTGTCCATTGTGAACACTCAGAGTTTTGGCCAATTCTGGCCCGTTTCTTGGATTATCACTCACCGTTTTGGGGTTCCGAATCAATTTCCATAGTTGTTGAAGTCCAAGATGTGCTAACGTGTTCGTCATCAACACTCACAGTTTTGGCCAATTCTGACCTGTTTCTTGGACTATTACTCAGTTTTGGGGTCCAGGAGTCATTTCCAGGATTGACGAACCGCGGGGTGCGTTTACGTGTCGGTCATCAACACTGACATATTTGGCCGACTCTAGTCCGTTTTGTGCACTATTACTCAGGGTTTTGGGAACCCAGAGCGATTTCCACGATTGACGAACCCCGGGGTGCGTTCATGTGTCCGTCGTCAACACTCACAGTTTTGGCCAATTCTGACCCGTTTCTTGGACTATTACTCACCGTTTTGGGGTCCCAAATCGATTTCCATAGTTGTTGAACCCCAAGGTGTACTTACGTGTTGGTCGTCAACACTCACAGTTTTGGGGTCCCAAAGCGATTTCCATGGTTGTCGAACTCCAAGGTGCGCTTACGTGTTGGTCATCAACAATCGCAGTTTGGGTCGATTCTGGGCCGTTTCTTGGAGTATTACTCAGTTTTGGGGTCCCGGAGTCATTTCCATGATTGACGAACCCCGTGGTGCGTTTATGTGTCTGTCGTCAACACTCATAGTTTTTGCCAATTTTGACCCGTTTCTTGGACTATTACTCACCGTTTTTGGGTCCCGAAGCGATTTCCATAGTTGTTAAACTCCAAGATGTGCTAACGTGTTCGTCATACACACTCGGAGTTTTGGCCGATTCTGGCCCATTTCATGGACTATTACTCACCGTTTTCGGGTCCCAAAGCGATTTTCATGGTTGTCGAACTCCAAGGTGCGCTTATGTGTCGGTCATCAGCAATCACAGTTTGGGCCGATTCTTGCCAATTTGTTGGACTATTACTCTGTTTTGGGGTCCCGGAGTCATTTCCATGATTGATGAACCCCGGGGTGCGTTTACGTGTCGGTCATCAACACTCACATATTTGGCCGATTCTAGTCCGTTCCGTGCAGTAGTACTCAGGGTTCTGGGGACCCAGAGCGATTTCCACGATTGACGAACCTCGGTGTGAGTTTATGTGTCCATCGTCAACACTCATAGTTTTGGCCAATTCTGACCCATTTCTTGGACTATTACTCACTGTTTTGGGTTCCCGAAGTGATTTCCATAGTTGTTGAACCCCAAGGTGTGCTTACATGTTGGTCATCAACACTCGTAGTTTTGGCCGACTTGGTTCGTTTCGTGGACTATTACTCACTGTTTTGGGGTCCCAAAGTGATTTACATTGTTGTCGAACTCCAAGGTGCGTTTACGTGTCGGTCATCAACAATCACAGTTTTGGCCGATTTTGGTTTGTTTCGTGGACTATTACTCACAGTTTTGGGGTCCCAAAGCGATTTCCATGGTTGTCGAAGTCCAAGGTGCGCTTATGTGTCGGTCATCAACAATCACAATTTGGGCCGATTCTGACCCGTTTCTTGGACTATTACTCCGTTTTGGGGTCCCGGAGTCATTTCCTTGATTGACGAACCCCGGGGTGCCTTTACGTGTCGGTCATCAAGACTCATATATTTGGCTGATTCTTGTCTGTTTCATGCACTATTACTCACTGTTTTGGGGACCCCGAGCGATTTCCACGATTGATGAACCCCGGGGTGCGTTTATGTGTCTGTCGTCAGCACTCGCAGTTTTGGTCAAATCTGGCCCGTTTCATGGACTATTACTCATCGTTTTGGGGTCCCAAAGTGATTTACATGGTTAT
>NC_057795.1:692087362-692088288 GCF_018294505.1 Triticum aestivum
GTTTATGTGTCCGTCGTCAACACTTACAGTTTTCGCCAATTCTGACCCGTTTCTTGGACTATTACTCAATGTTTTGGGGTCCCGAAGCAATTTCCATAGTTGTTGAACCCCAAGATGTGCTTACATGTTGGTCATCAACACCCGAAGTTTTGGCCGATTCTGGCCCGTTTCATGGACTATTATTCACCGTTTTGGGGTCCCAAAGCGATTTGCATGGTTGTCGAACTCCAAGGTGCGCTTATGTGTCAGTCATCAACAATCACAGTTTGGGACGATTCTGGCCCGTTTCTTGGACTATTACTCTGTTTTGGGGTCCCTGAGTCATTTCCATGATTGACGAACCCTGGGGTGCGTTTACGTGTCAGTCATCAACACTCACATATTTGGTCGATTCTAGTCTGTTTCGTGCAGTAATACTCAGGGTTCTGGGGACCCACAGACATTTCCACGATTGACGAGCCCCGGGGTGCGTTCATGTGTCCATTGTGAACACTCAGAGTTTTGGCCAATTCTGGCCCGTTTCTTGGATTATCACTCACCGTTTTGGGGTTCCGAATCAATTTCCATAGTTGTTGAAGTCCAAGATGTGCTAACGTGTTCGTCATCAACACTCACAGTTTTGGCCAATTCTGACCTGTTTCTTGGACTATTACTCAGTTTTGGGGTCCAGGAGTCATTTCCAGGATTGACGAACCGCGGGGTGCGTTTACGTGTCGGTCATCAACACTGACATATTTGGCCGACTCTAGTCCGTTTTGTGCACTATTACTCAGGGTTTTGGGAACCCAGAGCGATTTCCACGATTGACGAACCCCGGGGTGCGTTCATGTGTCCGTCGTCAACACTCACAGTTTTGGCCAATTCTGACCCGTTTCTTGGACTATTACTCACCGTTTTGGGGTCCCAAATCGATTTCCATAGTTGTT
>NC_057795.1:692088970-692090004 GCF_018294505.1 Triticum aestivum
TCCCGAAGCGATTTCCATAGTTGTTAAACTCCAAGATGTGCTAACGTGTTCGTCATACACACTCGGAGTTTTGGCCGATTCTGGCCCATTTCATGGACTATTACTCACCGTTTTCGGGTCCCAAAGCGATTTTCATGGTTGTCGAACTCCAAGGTGCGCTTATGTGTCGGTCATCAGCAATCACAGTTTGGGCCGATTCTTGCCAATTTGTTGGACTATTACTCTGTTTTGGGGTCCCGGAGTCATTTCCATGATTGATGAACCCCGGGGTGCGTTTACGTGTCGGTCATCAACACTCACATATTTGGCCGATTCTAGTCCGTTCCGTGCAGTAGTACTCAGGGTTCTGGGGACCCAGAGCGATTTCCACGATTGACGAACCTCGGTGTGAGTTTATGTGTCCATCGTCAACACTCATAGTTTTGGCCAATTCTGACCCATTTCTTGGACTATTACTCACTGTTTTGGGTTCCCGAAGTGATTTCCATAGTTGTTGAACCCCAAGGTGTGCTTACATGTTGGTCATCAACACTCGTAGTTTTGGCCGACTTGGTTCGTTTCGTGGACTATTACTCACTGTTTTGGGGTCCCAAAGTGATTTACATTGTTGTCGAACTCCAAGGTGCGTTTACGTGTCGGTCATCAACAATCACAGTTTTGGCCGATTTTGGTTTGTTTCGTGGACTATTACTCACAGTTTTGAGGTCCCAAAGCGATTTCCATGGTTGTCGAAGTCCAAGGTGCGCTTATGTGTCGGTCATCAACAATCACAATTTGGGCCGATTCTGACCCGTTTCTTGGACTATTACTCCGTTCTGGGGTCCCGGAGTCATTTCCTTGATTGACGAACCCCGGGGTGCCTTTACGTGTCGGTCATCAAGACTCATATATTTGGCTGATTCTTGTCTGTTTCATGCACTATTACTCACTGTTTTGGGGACCCAGAGCGATTTCCACGATTGATGAACCCCGGGGTGCGTTTATGTGTCTGTCGTCAGCACTCGCAGTTTTGGTCAAATCTGGCCCGTTTCATG
>NC_057795.1:692090559-692092775 GCF_018294505.1 Triticum aestivum
TCCATGGTGCGCTTATGTGTCGGTCATCAACAATCACAGTTTGGGCCGATTCTGGCCCGTTTCTTGGACTATTACTATGTTTTGGGGTCCCATAGTCATTTCCATGATTGGCGAACCCTGGGGTGCATTTACATGTCGGTCATCAACACTCACATATTTGGCCGATTCTAGTCCGTTTCGTGTAGTAGTACTCAGGGTTCTAGGGATCCAGGGCGATTTCCACGATTGACGTACCTCGGGATGCGTTTATGTGTCCGTCGTCAACACTCACAGTTTTGGCCAATTCTGACCCGTTTCTTGGACTATTACTCACCGTTTTGGGGTCCCGAATAGATTTCCATAATTGTTGAAACCCAAGCTGTGCTTACGTGTTGGTCATCAACACTCGCAGTTTTGGCCGACTCTAGCCCTTTTCATGGACTATTACTCACAGTTTTGGGGTCCCAAAGCGATTTCCATGGTTGTTGAACTCCAAGGTGCGCTTACGTGTAGGTCATCGACAATCACTGTTTGGGCCGATTCTGGCCCGTTTCTTGGAGTATTACTCAGTTTTGGGGTCCCGGACTCATTTCCATGATTGACGAACCTCGGGGTGCGTTTACGTGTCGGTCATAAACACTCACATATTTGGCCGATTTTAGTCCGTTTCGTGCAGTAATACTCAGGGTTTTGGGGACCCAAAGCGATTTCCATGATTGATGGACCCCGTGGTGCGTTTATGTGTCTGTCGTCAACACTCACAGTTTAGAACAATTCTGACCCATTTCTTGGACTATTACTCACCATTTTGGGGACCCGAAGTGATTTCCATAGTTGTTGAACCCCAAGATGTGCTTACATGTTGGTCATGAACACTCGTAGTTTTGGCCGATTCTGGCCCGTTTCATGGACTATTACTCACCGTTTTGGGGTCCCAAAGCGATTTTCATGGTTGTCGAACTCCAAGGTGCGCTTATGTGTCGGTCATCAACAATCACAATCTGGGCCGATTCTGGCCCGTTTGTTGGACTATTACTCTGTTTTGGGGTCCCGGAGTCATTTCCATGATTGATGAACCCCGGGGTGCGTTTACGTGTCGGTCATCAACACTCACATATTTGGCCGATTCTAGTCCGTTCCATGCAGTAGTACTCAGGGTTCTGGGGACCCAGAGCGATTTCCACGATTGACGAACCTCGGTGTGCATTTATGTGTCCATCGTCAACACTCATAGTTTTGGCCAATTCTGACCCATTTCTTGGACTATTACTCACTGTTTTGGGTTCCCGAAGTGATTTCCATAGTTGTTGAACCCCAAGGTGTGCTTACATGTTGGTCATCAACACTCGTAGTTTTGGCCGACTTGGTTCGTTTCGTGGACTATTACTCACTGTTTTGGGGTCCCAAAGTGATTTACATTGTTGTCGAACTCCAAGGTGCGTTTACGTGTCGGTCATCAACAATCACAGTTTTGGCTGGTTTTGGTTCGTTTCGTGGACTATTACTCACAGTTTTGGGGTCCCAAAGCAATTTCCATGGTTGTCGAAGTCCAAGGTGCGCTTATGTGTCGGTCATCAACAATCACAATTTGGGCCGAGTCTGACCCGTTTCTTGGACTATTACTCCGTTTTGGGGTCCCGGAGTCATTTCCTTGATTGACGAACCCTGGGGTGCCTTTACGTGTCGGTCATCAAGACTCATATATTTGGCTGATTCTTGTCTGTTTCATGCACTATTACTCACTGTTTTGGGGACCCAGAGCGATTTCCACGATTGATAAACCCCGGGGTGCGTTTATGTGTCTGTCGTCAGCACTCGCAGTTTTGGTCAAATCTGGCCCGTTTCATGGACTATTACTCACCGTTTTGGGGTCCCAAAGCGATTTCCAGGGTTGTCGAACTCCAAGATGTGCTTACGTGTCGGTCATCAACAATAACAGTTTGGGACGATTCTGGCCTGTTTCTTGGACTATTACTCAGTTTTGGGGTCCCGGAGTCATTTCCAGGATTGACGAACCACGGGGTGTGTTTACGTGTCGGTGATCAACACTGACATATTTGGGCGACTCTAGCCGTTTCGTGCGGTATTACTCAGGGTTTTGGGGACGCGGAGCGATTTCCACGATTGACGAACCCCGGGGTGCGTTCATGTGTCCGTCGTCAACACTCACAGTTTTGGCAAATTCTGACCCGTTTCTTGGACTATTACTCATCATTTTGGGGTCCCAAAGTGATTTG
>NC_057795.1:692093762-692102599 GCF_018294505.1 Triticum aestivum
GGTTGTCGAACTCCAAGGTGCGCTTATGTGTCGGTCATCAACAATCACAGTTTGGGCCGATTCTGGCCCGTTTCTTGGACTATTACTATGTTATGGGGTCCCAGAGTCATTTCCATGATTGGCGAACCCCGGGGTGCATTTACATGTCGGTCATCAACACTCACATATTTGGCCGATTCTAGTCCGTTTCGTGTAGTAGTACTCAGGGTTCTAGGGATCCAGGGCGATTTCCACGATTGACGTACCTCGGGATGCGTTTATGTGTCCGTCGTCAACACTCACAGTTTTGGCCAATTCTGACCCGTTTCTTGGACTATTACTCACCGTTTTGGGGTCCCGAATAGATTTCCATAGTTGTTGAAACCCAAGCTGTGCTTACGTGTTGGTCATCAACACTCGCAGTTTTGGCCGACTCTGGCCCTTTTCATGGACTATTACTCACAGTTTTGGGGTCCCAAAGCGATTTCCATGGTTGTCGAACTCCAAGGTGCGCTTACGTGTAGGTCATTGACAATCACTGTTTGGGCCGATTCTGGCCCGTTTCTTGGAGTATTACTCAGTTTTGGGGTCCCGAACTCATTTCCATGATTGACGAACCTCGGGGTGCGTTTACGTGTCGGTCATAAACACTCACATATTTGGCCGATTTTAGTCCGTTTCGTGCAGTAATACTCAGGGTTTTGGGGACCCAAAGCGATTTCCATGATTGATGGACCCCGTGGTGCGTTTATGTGTCTGTCGTCAACACTCACAGTTTAGGACAATTCTGACCCATTTCTTGGACTATTACTCACCATTTTGGGGACCCGAAGTGATTTCCATAGTTGTTGAACCCCAAGATGTGCTTACATGTTGGTCATGAACACTCGTAGTTTTGGCCGATTCTGGCCCGTTTCATGGACTATTACTCACCGTATTGGGGTCCCAAAGCGATTTTCATGGTTGTCGAACTCCAAGGTGCGCTTATGTGTCGGTCATCAACAATCACAATCTGGGCCGATTCTGGCCCGTTTGTTGGACTATTACTCTGTTTTGGGGTCCCGCAGTCATTTCCATGACTGATGAACCCCGGGTGCGTTTACGTGTCGGTCATCGACACTCACATATTTTGCCGATTCTAGTCCGTTTCGTGCAGTAGTACTCAGGGTTCTGGGGACCCAGAGTGATTTCCACGATTGACGAACCTCGGTGTGCGTTTATGTGTCCATCGTCAACACTCATAGTTTTGGCCAATTCTGACCCATTTCTTGGACTATTACTCGCCATTTTGGGTTCCCTAAGCGATTTCCATAGTTGTTGAACCTCAAGGTGTGCTTACATGTTGGTCATCAACACTCGCAGTTTTGGCCGACTTGGTTCGTTTCGTGGACTATTACTCACTGTTTTGGGGTCCCAAAGTGATTTACATTGTTGTCGAACTCCAAGGTGTGTTTACGTGTCGGTCATCAACAATCACAGTTTGGGCCTATTCTGACCCGTTTCTTCGACTATTACTCTGTTTTGGGGTCCCGGAGTCATTTCCATGATTCATGAACCCCGGGGTTCCTTTACGTGTCGGTCATCAACACTCACATATTTGGCTGATTCTTGTCCGTTTCATGCACTATTACTCATTGTTTTGGGGACCCAGAGCGATTTCCACGATTGATGAACCCCGGGGTGCGTTTATGTGTCTATCATCAACAATCACAGTTTTCTCCAATTCTGACCTGTTTCGTGGATTATTACTCACCGTTTTGGGGTCCAAAAGTGATTTCCATAGTTGTTGAACCCCAAGGTGTCCTTACGTGTTGGTCATCAAAACTCGTAGTTTTGCTCGACTCTGGCCCGTTTCATGTACTATTACTCACCGTTTTGGGGTCCCAAAGTGATTTCCAGGGTTGTCGAACTCCAAGGTGCGCTTACGTGTCGGTCATCAACAATCACAGTTTGGGGCAGTTCTGGCCTGTTTCTTGGACTATTACTCAGTTTTGGGGTCCCAGAGTCATTTCCAGGATTGACAAACCGCGAGGTGCGTTTACATGTCGGTCAACAACACTGACATATTTGGCCGACTCTAGTCTGTTTCCTGGACTATTACTCAGGGTTTTGGGGCCCAGAGCGATTTCCACGATTGACGAATCCCGGGGTGCGTTCATGTGTCCATCGTCAACACTCACAGTTTTGGCCAATTCTGACCCGTTTCTTGGACTATTGTTCACCGTTTTGGGGTCCCAAAGCAATTTGCATGGTTGTCGAACTCCAAGGTGCGCTTATGTGTCGGTAATCAACAATCACAGTTTGGGCCGATTCTAGCCTGTGTCTTGGACTATTACTATGTTTTGGGGTCCCAGAGTCATTTCCATGATTGGCGAACCCCGGGGTGCGTTTACGTGTCGGTCATCAACACTCACATATTTGGCCGATTCTAGTCCGTTTCGTGTAGTAGTACTCAGGGTTCTAGGGATCCAGGGCGATTTCCATGATTGACGAACCTCGGGGTGTGTTTATGTGTCCGTTGTCAACACTCATAGTTTTTGGCAAATTCTGGCCCGTTTCTAGGACTATTACTCACCGTCTTGGGGTCCCGAAGAGATTTCCATAGTTGTTGAACCCCAAAAGGTGTGCTTACATGTTGGTCATCAACACTCGCAGTTTTGGCCGATTCTGGCCTGTTTCATTGACTATTACTCATCGTTTTGGGGTCCCAAAGCGATTTACATGGTTGTCGAACTCCAAGGTGTGCTTACGTATCGGTCATCAACAATCATAGTTTGGGCCGATTCTGGCCCGTTTCTTGGACTATTACTCTGCTTTGGGGTCCCCGAGTCATTTCCATGAGTGCGTTTATGTGTCGGTCCTCAACACTCACATATTTCGCCGATTCTTGTCCGTTTCATGCACTATTACTCTCCGTTTTGGGGTCCCAAAGCGATTTCCATGGTTGTCGAATTCCAAGGTGCGCTTACGTGTCGGTCATCAACAATCACAGTTTGGGACGATTCTGGCCTGTTTCTTGGACTATTACTCAGTTTTGGGGTCCCAGAGTCATTTCTAGGATTGACGAACCGCGAGATGCGTTTACGTGTCGGTCATCAACACTGACATATTTGGCCGACTCTAGTCCGTTTCGTGCACTATTACTCAGGGTTTTGGGGACCCAGAGCAATTTCCAAGATTGACGAACCCCGGGGGTGCGTTCAAGTGTCTGTCGTCAACACTCACAGTTTGGGCCAATTCTGGCCCGCTTCTTGGACTATTACTCACCTTTTTGGGGTCCCGAATCGTTTCCGTAGTTGTTGAAACCCAAGGTGTGCTTACGTGTTGGTCATCAACACTCGCAGTTTTGGCCGACTCTGGCCTGTTTCATGGACTATTACTCACAGTTTTGGGGTCCCAAAGCGATTTCCATGGTTGTCGAACTCGAAGGCGCGCTTATGTGTCGGTCATCAACAATCACAGTCTGGGCCGATTCTGGCCCGTTTGTTGGAGTATTACTCAGTTTTGGGGTCCCAGAGTCATTTCCATGATTGACGAACCTCGGGGTGCGTTTACGCGTCGGTCATAAACACTCACATATTTGGCCGATTTTAGTCCGTTTCGTGCACTAGTACTCAGGGTTTTGGGGAACCAAAGCGATTTACATGATTGATGAACCCCGTGAAGTGTTTATGTGTATGTCGTCAACACTCACAGTTTAGGACAATTCTAACCCGTTTCTTGGACTATTACTCACCATTTTGGGGTCCCTAAGCGATTTCCATAGTTGTTGAACCCCAAGATGTGCTTACATGTTGGTCATCAACACTCGCAGTTTTGGCCGATTCTCGCCCGTTTCATGGACTATTACTCACCGTTTTGGGGTCCCAAAGCGATTTTCAAGGTTGTCGAACTCCAAGGTGCGCTTATGTGTCGGTCATCAACAATCACAATCTAGGCCGATTCTGGCCCGTTTGTTGGACTATTACTCTGTTTTGGGGTCCCGCAGTCATTTCCATGATTGACGAACCCTGGGGTGCGTTTACGTGTCGGTCATCAACAGTCACATATTTGGCCGATTCTAGTCTGTTTCGTGCAGTAGTACTCAGGGTTCTGGGGATCCAGAGCGATTTCCACGATTGACGAACCTCGGTGTGCGTTTATGTCTCCGTCGTCAACACTCCAAGGTGCGCTTACGTGTCGGTCATCAACAATCGCAGTTTGGGTCGATTATGGCCCGTTTCTTGGAGTATTACTCAGTTTTGGGGTCCCGGAGTCATTTCCATGATTGACGAACCCCGTGGTGCGTTTATGTGTCTGTCGTCAACACTCACAGTTTTCTCCAATTCTGACCTGTTTCGTGGATTATTACTCACCGATTTGGGGTCCCCAAGCGATTTGCATAGTTGCTGAACCCCAATGTGTCCTTACATGTTGGTCATCAAAACTCGCAGTTTTGGTCGACTTTGGCCCGTTTCATGGACTATTACTCACCGTTTTGGGGTCCCAGAGCGATTTCCATGGTTGTCGAACTCCAAGGTGCACTTACGTGTCGGTCATCAACAATCACGGTTTGGGACGATTCTGGCCTGTTTCTTGGAATATTACTCAGTTTTGGGGTCCCGGAGTCATTTCCAGGATTTACGAACCGCGGGGTGCGCTTACGTGTCGGTTATCAACACTGACATATTTGGCCGACTCTAGTCCGTTTTGTGCACTATTACTCAGAGTTTTGGGGACCCAGAGCGATTTCCATGATTGACGAACCCCGGGGTGCGTTCATGTGTCTGTCGTCAACACTCACAGTTTTGGCCAATTCTGACTCGTTTCTTGGACTATTACTCACTGTTTTGGGGTCCCAAAGCGATTTGCATGGTTGTCGAACTCCAAGGTGCACTTATGTGTCGGTCATCAACAATCACAGTTTGGGCCGATTCTGGCCCGTTTCTGGACTATTACTCTGTTTTGGCGTCCCTGAGTCATTTCCTTGATTGACGAACCCCGGGGTGCGTTTACGTGTCGGTCATCAACACTCACATATTTGGCCGATTCTAGTCCGTTTAATGTAGTAGTACTCAAGGTTCTAGGGATCCAAAGCGATTTCCCCGATTGACGAACCTCGGGGTGCGTTTATGTTTCAGTCGTCAACGCTCATAGTTTTGGCCAATTCTGACCCGTCTCTTGGACTATTACTAGCCGTTTTGGGGTCCCGAAGGGAATTCCATTCTTGTTGGACCCCAAGTTGTGCTTACATGTTGGTCATCAACACTCGCATTTTTGATCGATTCTGGCCTGTTTCATGGACTATTACTCACTGTTTTGGGGTCCCAAAGCGATTGACATGGTTGTCGAACTCCAAGGTGCACTTATGTGTCGGTCATCAACAATCATAGTTAGTGGCGATTCTGTCCCGTTTCTTGGACTATTACTCTATTTTGGGGTCCCGGAGTCATTTCCATGATGGACGAACCCCAGGGTGCGTTTATGTGTCGGTCATCGACACTCACATAATTGGCCGATTCTTGTCCATTTCATGCACTATTACTCTCTGTTTTGGGGACCCAGAGAGATTTCCACGATTGACGAGCCCCGGGGTGCGTTCATGTGTCCATCGTGAACACTCAGAGTTTTGGCCAATTCTGACCCGTTTCTTGGATTATCATTCACCGTTTTGGGGTTCCGAATCGATTTTCATAGTTGTTGAACCCCGCAGTTTTGGCCGACTCTGGCCGGTTTCATGGACTATTACTCACAGTTTTGGGGTCCCAAAGCGATTTCCATGGTTGTCGAACTCCAAGGTGCGCTTACGAGTTGGTCATCAACAATCACAGTTTGGGCCGATTCTGGCCCGTTTCTTGGAGTATTACTTAGTTTTGGGGTCCCGGAGTCATTTCCATCATTGACGAACCCCGTAGTGTGTTTATGTGTCTGTCGTCAACACTCATCGTTTTTGCCAATTCTGACCCGTTTCTTGGACTATTACTCACCGTTTTTGGGTCCCGAAGCGATTTCCACAATTGTTGAACCCCAAGATGTGTTTACATGTTGGTCATCAACACTCGCAGTTTTGGCCAATTCTGGCCCGTTTCATGGACTATTACTCATCGTTTTGGGGTCCCAAAGTGATTTACATGGTTGTCGAACTACAAGGTGCGCTTACCTGTCGGTCATCAACAATCACAGTTTGGTCCGATTCTGGCCCCCTTCTTGGACTATTACTCCGTTTTCGGGTCCCAGAGTCATTTCCATGATTGATGAACCCCAGGGTGCGTTTACATGTCGGTCATCAACACTCACATATTTGGCCGATTCTAGTCCGTTTCATGCACTATTACTCGGGGTTTTGGGGACCCAGAGCGATTTCCATGATTGACGAACCCCGGGGTGCGTTTATGTGTCCGTCGTCAACACTTACAGTTTTCGCCAATTCTGACCCGTTTCTTGGACTATTACTCAATGTTTTGGGGTCCCGAAGCAATTTCCATAGTTGTTGAACCCCAAGATGTGCTTACATGTTGGTCATCAACACCCGAAGTTTTGGCCGATTCTGGCCCGTTTCATGGACTATTATTCACCGTTTTGGGGTCCCAAAGCGATTTGCATGGTTGTCGAACTCCAAGGTGCGCTTATGTGTCAGTCATCAACAATCACAGTTTGGGACGATTCTGGCCCGTTTCTTGGACTATTACTCTGTTTTGGGGTCCCCGAGTCATTTCCATGATTGACGAACCCTGGGGTGTGTTTACGTGTCAGTCATCAACACTCACATATTTGGTCGATTCTAGTCTGTTTCGTGCAGTAGTACTCAGGGTTCTGGGGACCCACAGAGATTTCCACAATTGACGAGCCCCGGGGTGCGTTCATGTGTCCATCTTGAACACTCAGAGTTTTGGCCAATTCTGGCCCGTTTCTTGGATTATCAGTCACCGTTTTGGGGTTCCGAATCAATTTCCATAGTTGTTGAAGTCCAAGATGTGCTAACGTGTTCGTCATCAACACTCACAGTTTTGGCCAATTCTGACCTGTTTCTTGGACTATTACTCAGTTTTGGGGTCCAGGAGTCATTTCCAGGATTGACGAACCGCGGGGTGCGTTTACGTGTCGGTCATCAACACTGACATATTTGGCCGACTCTAGTCCGTTTTGTGCACTATTACTCAGGGTTTTGGGAACCCAGAGCGATTTCCACGATTGACGAACCCCGGGGTGCGTTCATGTGTCCGTCGTCAACACTCACAGTTTTGGCCAATTCTGACCCGTTTCTTGGACTATTACTCACCGTTTTGGGGTCCCAAATCGATTTCCATAGTTGTTTGAACCCCAAGGTGTACTTACGTGTTGGTCGTCAACACTCACAGTTTTGGGGTCCCAAAGCGATTCCCATGGTTGTCGAACTCCAAGGTGCGCTTACGTGTTGGTCATCAACAATCGCAGTTTGGGTCGATTCTGGCCCGTTTCTTGGAGTATTACTCAGTTTTGGGGTCCCGGAGTCATTTCCATGATTGACGAACCCCGTGGTGCGTTTATGTGTCTGTCGTCAACACTCATAGTTTTTGCCAATTCTGACCCGTTTCTTGGACTATTACTCACCGTTTTTGGTTCCCGAAGCGATTTCCATAGTTTTTAAACTCCAAGATGTGCTAACGTGTTCGTCATACACACTCGGAGTTTTGGCCGATTCTGGCCCATTTCATGGACTATTACTCACCGTTTTCGGGTCCCAAAGCGATTTTCATGGTTGTCGAACTCCAAGGTGCGCTTATGTGTCGGTCATCAGCAATCACAGTTTGGGCCGATTCTTGCCAATTTGTTGGACTATTACTCTGTTTTGGGGTCCCGGAATCATTTCCATGATTGATGAACCCCGGGGTGCGTTTACGTGTCGGTCATCAACACTCACATATTTGGCCGATTCTAGTCCGTTCCGTGCAGTAGTACTCAGGGTTCTGGGGACCCAGGCGATTTCCATGATTGACGAACCTCGGTGTGCGTTTATGTGTCCATCGTCAACACTCATAGTTTTGGCCAATTCTGACGCATTTCTTGGACTATTACTCACTGTTTTGGGTTCCCGAAGTGATTTCATAGTTGTTGAACCCCAAGGTGTGCTTACATGTTGGTCATCAACACTCGTAGTTTTGGCCGACTTGGTTCGTTTCATGGACTATTACTCACTGTTTTGGGGTCCCAAAGTGATTTACATTGTTGTCGAACTCCAAGGTGCGTTTACGTGTCGGTCATCAACAATCACAGTTTTGGCCGATTTTGGTTCGTTTCGTGGACTATTACTCACAGTTTTGGGGTCCCAGAGCGATTTCCATGGTTGTCGAAGTCCAAGGTGCGCTTATGTGTCGGTCATCAACAATCACAATTTGGGCCGATTCTGACCCGTTTCTTGGACTATTACTCCGTTTTGGGGTCCCGGAGTCATTTCCTTGATTGACGAACCCCGGGGTGCCTTTACGTGTCGGTCATCAAGACTCATATATTTGGCTGATTCTTGTCTGTTTCATGCACTATTACTCACTGTTTTGGGGACCCAGAGCGATTTCCACGATTGATGAACCCCGGGGTGCGTTTATGTGTCTGTCGTCAACACTCGCAGTTTTGGTCAAATCTGGCCCGTTTCATGGACTATTACTCACCGTTTTGGGGTCCCAAAGTGATTTCCAGGGTTGTCGAACTCCAAGATGTGCTTACGTGTCGGTCATCAACAATAACAGTTTGGGACGATTCTGGCCTGTTTCTTGGACTATTACTCAGTTTTGGGTTCCCGGAGTCATTTCCAGGATTGACGAACCACGGGGTGTGTTTACGTGTCGGTGATCAACACTGACATATTTGGGCGACTCTGGCCGTTTCGTGCGCTATTACTCAGG
>NC_057795.1:692102907-692141369 GCF_018294505.1 Triticum aestivum
TCAACACTCACAGTTTTGGCAAATTCTGACCCGTTTATTGGACTATTACTCATCATTTTGGGGTCCCAAAGCGATATGCGTTCATGTGTCGGTCATCAACAATCACAGTTTGGGCCGATTCTGGCCCGTTTCTTGGACTATTACTATGTTTTGGGGTCCTAGAGTCATTTCCATGATTGGCGAACCCCGGGGTGCATTTACATGTCGGTCATCAACACTCACATATTTGGCCGATTCTAGTCCGTTTCGTGTAGTAGTACTCAGGGTTCTAGGGATCCAGGGCGATTTCCAGGATTGACGTACCTCGGGGTGCGTTTATGTGTCCGTCGTCAACACTCACAGTTTTGGCCAATTCTGACCAGTTTCTTGGACTATTACTCACCGTTTTGGGGTCCCGAATAGATTTCCATAGTTGTTGAAACCCAAGCTGTGCTTACGTGTTGGTCATCAACACTCGCAGTTTTGGCCGACTCTGGCCCTTTTCATGGATTATTACTCACAGTTTTGGGGTCCCAAAGAGATTTCCATGGTTGTCGAACTCCAAGGTGCGCTTACGTGTCGGTCATCGACAATCACTGTTTGGGCCGATTCTGGCCCGTTTCTTGGAGTATTACTCAGTTTTGGGGTCCCGGAGTCATTTCCATGATTGACGAACCTCGGGGTGCGCTTACGTGTCGGTCATAAACACTCACATATTTGGCCGATTTTAGTCCGTTTCGTGCAGTAATACTCAGGGTTTTGGGGACCCAAAGCGGTTTCCATGATTGATGAACCCCGTGGTGCGTTGATGTGTCTGTCGTCAACACTCATAGTTTAGGACAATTCTGACCCATTTCTTGGACTATTACTCACCATTTTGGGGACCCGAAGCGATTTCCATAGTTGTTGAACCCCAAGATGTGCTTACATGTTGGTCATGAACACTCGCAGTTTTGGCCGATTCTGGCCCGTTTCATGGACTATTACTCACCGTTTTGGGGTCCCAAAGCGATTTTCAAGGTTGTCGAACTCCAAGGTGCGCTTATGTGTCGGTCATCAACAATCACAATCTGGGCCGATTCTGGCCCGTTTGTTGGACTATTACTCTGTTTTGGGGTCCCGCAGTCATTTCCATGACTGATGAACCCTGGGTGCGTTTACGTGTCGGTCATCAACACTCACATATTTTGCCGATTCTAGTCCGTTTCGTGTAGTAGTACTCAGGGTTCTGGGGACCCAGAGCGATTTCCACGATTGACGAACCTCGGTGTGCGTTTATGTGTCCATCGTCAACACTCATAGTTTTGGCCAATTCTGACCCATTTCTTGGACTATTACTCGCCATTTTGGGTTCCCTAAGCGATTTCCATAGTTGTTGAACCTCAAGGTGTGCTTACATGTTGGTCATCAACACTCGCAGTTTTGGCCGACTTGGTTCGTTTCGTGGACTATTACTCACTGTTTTGGGGTCCCAAAGTGATTTACATTGTTGTCGAACTCCAAGGTGCGTTTACGTGTCGGTCATCAACAATCACAGTTTGGGCCTATTCTGACCCGTTTCGTCGACTATTACTCTGTTTTGGGGTCCCGGAGTCATTTCCATGATTCATGAACCCCGGGGTTCCTTTACGTGTCGGTCATCAACACTCACATATTTGGCTGATTCTTGTCCGTTTTATGCACTATTACTCACTGTTTTGGGGACCCAGAGCGATTTCCACGATTGATGAACCCCGGGGTGCGTTTATGTGTCTATCATCAACACTCACAGTTTTCTCCAATTCTGACCTGTATCGTGGATTATTACTCACCGCTTTGTGGTCCCAAAGCGATTTCCATAGTTGTTGAACCCCAAGGTGTCCTTACGTGTTGGTCATCAAAACTCGTAGTTTTGCTCGACTCTGGCCCGTTTCATGGACTATTACTCACCGTTTTGGGGTCCCAAAGCGATTTCCAGGGTTGTCGAACTCCAAGGTGCGCTTACGTGTCGGTCATCAACAATCACAGTTTGGGGCAGTTCTGGCCTGTTTCTTGGACTATTACTCAGTTTTGGGGTCCCAGAGTCATTTCCAGGATTGACAAACCGCGAGGTGCGTCTTCGTGTCGGTCATCAACACTGACATATTTGGCCGACTCTAGTCCGTTTCGTGCACTATTACTGAGGGTTTTGGGGCCCAGAGCGATTTCCACGATTGACGAATCCCGGGGTGCGTTCATGTGTCCATCGTCAACACTCACAGTTTTGGCCAATTCTGACCCGTTTCTTGGACTATTGTTCACCGTTTTGGGGTCCCAAAGCAATTTCCGGAGTTGTTGAACCCCAAGGTTTGCTTACATGTTGGTCATCAACACTTGCAGTTTTGGCCGATTTTGGCCCGTTTCATGGACTATTACTCACCGTTTTTGGGTCCCAAAGCGATTTACATGGTTGTCGAACTCCAAGGTGCGCTTACGTGTCGGTCATCAACAATCATAGTTTGGTCCGATTCTAGCCCGTTTCTTGGACTATTACTCTGTTTTGGGGTCCCAGAGTCATTTCCATGATTGACGAACCCCGGGGTGCGTTTACGTGTCGGTCATCAACACTCACATATTTGGCCGATTCTTCTCCGTTTCATGCACTATTACTCTCCGTTTTGGGGACCCGGAGCGATTTCCACGATTGATGAACCCTGGGATGCGTTTATGTGTATGTCGTCAACACTCACAGTTTTGTCCAATTATGACCTGTTTCGTGGACTATTACTCGCCGTTTTGGGGTCCCAAAGCGATTTCCATAGTTGTTGAACCCCAAGGTGTCCTTACATGTTGGTCATCAAAACTCGCAGTTTTGGTCGACTCTGGCCGGTTTCATGGACTATTACTCACCGTTTTGGGGTCCCAAAGCGATTTTCATGGTTCTCGAATTCCAAGGTGCGCTTACCTGTCGGTGATCAACAATCACAGTTTGGTACGATTATGGACTGTTTCTTGGACTATTACTCAGTTTTGGGGTCCCGGAGTCAATTCCAGGATTCACGAACCGTGGGGTGCGTTTACGTGTCGGTCATCAACACTGACATATTTGGCCGACACTAGTCCGTTTTGTGCACTATTACTCAGGGTTTTGGGGACCCAGAGCGATTTCCACGATTGATGAACCCCGGGGTGCGTTTATGTGTCCGTGATCAACACTCGTAGTTTTGGCCGATTCTAGCCCGTTTCATGGACTATTACTCACCATTTTGGGGTCCCAAAGCGATTTTCATGGTTGTCGAACGCCAAGGTGCGCACATGTGTCGGTCATCAACAATCACAGTTTGGGGTGATTTTGGCCCGTTTGTTGACTATTACTCTGTTTTGGGGTCCCGGAGTCATTTCCATGATTGACGAACCCCGGGGTGCGTTTACGTGTCGGTCATCAACACTCACATATTTGGCCGATTCTAGTCCGTTTCGTGTAGTAGTACTCAGGGTTCTAGGGATCCAGAGCGATTTCCATGATTGACGAACCTCGGGGTGCGTTTATGTGTCCGTCGTCAACACTCATAGTTTTGGCCAATTTTGACCCATTTCTTGGACTATTACTCACCGTTTTGGGGTCCCGAATCGGTTTTCGGAGTTGTTGAACCCCAAGGTGTGCTTACATGTTGGTCATCAACACTCGAAGTTTTGGCCGATTTTGGCCCGTTTCATGGACTATTACTCACCGTTTTTGGGTCCTGTTGTGGAATTAACACGTCAGATGTCCTAGGGTGAGGATTTAGTCGTGATGTCGCGCATCTATGTGGTAGCTTGAGAGGGGTTGAGCAGAATCAAGAGACGCAACACAAGACAAAGATTTAGATAGCTTCGGGCCCCGGGAAACATCTTCCGGTAAAAACCCTACATGTTGTTTGATGCTAGATCTCATTATCATCACGAGGCAGTCGTTGTAAACCGGCTCTCCTCTAGTTGTGTCTAGCCCTAAAGATTGTTTCTTGCTTGGCTTGTCCCTCTTTGTGGTGCCCTGCCCCTCCTTATATAAGTTAGAGGGGCGGGTTACATGTGGAGTCCAAATAGTATTAGGACTAGTCTATCTCTAATACAAACCGGATACAAGTCCAGGTCTTAACTCTTTGTAAGACAAATATTCCTTATACCTTTCCTCTTAAACTGGCCCACCATAGCGTGATCCGGCCTTCCATAAACCGCCCGTTGGGCCACCGGGTCTTGTCGCTCCTCTGACCTGCCTGCCGGATTACCAATGAATCTTAAACCGCCAGGTTCAAGTGGGTTGCCGGTGAATCGCCAAACTCTAGCCGGGTCATACATCCGGCAGTTTATACCGCGGGGTATATCCCTGACATTAGCCCCCAGCTTAATTTGGATTCATCCATGTTAAACTGATCTGCAACATAAGAACAAATGTGTCGGGTTGTGCTCCGGTTTAAATATCCTTGTAAACCGGCACTTGATCATCCTTAAATCCTTGTCATTTCTTCCTTCTAAAAAATCCAAGTTAATACCCATCTTCATAATCAATTTGCTTGCAGAAGATATTTTGTAAATAAAGAATCCATTTGAATCGGCCTTCAATGCTCTGACTTGACAAAAATATTAGTCTCTGAAATACTCAACTGATATCCAGCCGGCTTGAAGATGTAAAACTTGCCGGTTTATGATTACCACCATTGTCGGGTTATAAAAACTGATAATGCCGGGTCATGCTTGTTGCCAACGCCGGTTCATGATTGTTGCCAACGCCGGTTCATGAATATTGATGACGCCGGTTTGCAGACAGAGGGTCGTAATGATTGGTGACGCCGGGTCAATTTGGTTTGCTCAAAACAGAGAATTTGAAAATAGTTCTTCGATAATAATACCTGTAGCCCCCAAGTCTTGAGCAGAACAAAGTGATGGCTTAAGATTTGCTTCAATATAAATACTGCCACTTAAGAAGAAATCCATGTTGTTCATCCCAGTCACTTAGTAAAAACTGAATACTCCATATTATGTAGCCCCCAAGTGCCAGGTTGTCATGCTTGCAGCAACCTGGGACTTGTAATTGTCTTATACTCATAAAAACTTCAACCAGTGTAGTACCCAAGGGCCGGGTCATTATGCAATAATGAACAGGGACTTTCGTAAATATAATCTTGTAAACTTTGAACAGCAACGGTGTACCCCCAAGGGCCGGCTCAGTAAGATAATATTGAGCTGGGACTTTGATATATACTTTAATGAAAATAACATCATATGATGTAACTCCCATCATGGGGATTGAATTCACGTCCACAAGGTTAAGAGCCTTGTGCTTTACCAACTGAGCAGTGAACCCTTCAATATAATGAATAAAAAGGTTTGTACCTTGAATTGTTTGATAGGAGCAATTGGTAGCCCCCAAGGACCGGCTCATTATAATATGATGAGTCGGGTCTTCAATAAGATGGGCAAAAAATGACTTTGCATTAGCCCCCAAGTGTCATGGTGCATGCTTGCAATGACATGAGACTTGCATATGTGATATAATCTTAAATTGAATAATGTAGCCCCCAAGTGCCGGGTTGTAAGCCTGCAGCAACTCATGACTATTCCTTCAATTGTAGAATAAAAATCATATCCATTGATAATATGATATCCATTGCGCTAAAGCGTCTTTGAAAACCTTAATCATAATACTGGTTATTGATAACCATAATAGAAATCCAGCCATGCTGGCTATTTGAATAATATACCCAATGATTTATAAGCGCATAATTCCAATGGCGCAATCCAAATATATGCTGGCGACTTATAGTCCAAAGATAGGCCGGGTTAATAAACACCGGATTATAAGTGATTATGTACTGACAACTTTGTAGTTGAAAGTCGAGCCGGGTTAACGAACACCGGGTTAATTTGATGACTGATAGTCATGTCGGGCCAATAGACACCGGTTCAACATAAAATTTATGAAAAGAGAAAAATCTTGACAAAGGCAAATAAAACCATGTAGTCGAGGCTTTTTGAGGGCTGCCAGGCCCAAATTCGAGGCTTTTTGTGGGCTGCCAGGCCGCTGAGTTGAACCATTTAACAAAGCCTTTTAAGATGGACCTCCAACTAACCAATCACCGTTTTAACTTTGACAAGTGCAGGGTCTCATTGAGAGTAACTGTCAAACGTTCGGAGGGCCGTGCCAGGATGACCTGGATAGGAGTGTCTTACTTGATGAAGGCAGGTTAACCCGGGGTTTTAGGTAAATATACCAGGCTTCCAAGCCGTGGGTCGATACCCAGCTACAAGGGTCCATTCAGACTTCTTGGTATTGGACCAAGGAGCCCCCAAGTAACGTGATGAGTTGTGCTCATTGGGTGCCTATGTTTGAGTTGTGCATAGCAACAAGACTCTCTTTGGCCCCTTGGGTGTGAAGCTCCCAAACTTTGTTGTGGCGTGATAGCCGGATTACCGAAGTAACCAGAGCTGTGCTCTTATGATAATATTGGCTTGATAGCCAGATCAAGAGGATAGTAACGCCATGTTCTCTTTGGTGAACACACATATGTTTGAACAGGAAGCCCCCAAGTGATCATATGAAGATGAGCCCATAAGGCAGGATACCCATGTTTGAACCGCGCGTTAGGGCAACAGGTCCTCTTCAGCAACCTTTAACTTTTTGCAAGATAAATTCTTCTTGAACCGGGATTTTGAACCGGATATCGAAAGCTTCAAAGCTTTGTTGAAGATAGCTTTCCCTTGAGCCAGATTTTAATCCGGAATTCTTCTTCTTAAGCCGGAAATTTTCTGACAGCTTTAAACTCGATCTTGCGAGAGATTAATCCTTTTTGAACCGGAAATTCTTAAACCGGATTTGAGAGCTTCAGTGAGACTGACTTCTCTTGAGCCGAGATTTTGTAATTGTCATATACTTTCTAAACCGTAAATTTTCTAACGGCCTTCAAATAACAGTAGCCTCCGAGACCGGGTTATCTTTCCCTCCATCGTCCTGGGATTCTTAAATTTCCTGAAACTGGCAAGATTTACTGAGTCATGTCATCGTAGCCCCCGAGTCTCCAGGTGACTCAAGGAGTTGGCTTCAAACTCTCCATATTTGACCGTGATATAAACCGGCATAACTTGTATATCATTGGTGTTGATAGCACGATGTGCATCCACAGAAGGTTGAGGTGACTACGGCGGGTTATAAATGATCCCGTATGAGCCGTGTCAGCAACTCGGCCAATGGTTCCTTCCAACTGGCGATTTGAAGTTAGCCAAACTGTAGTGGCGGTGACTTGTGCGCCTGCCCATTGAGCCACCCAGTGTAGACAACGGTTGATGATAATTTGCCTCCAATTTGAAAGAAAACCGGGCTACCCAAGCTGTGAGTTGCTTTATACTCAATAAACACCTCATGCAGACAGGTGCGGCCTGTTGTGTTGATGTAGACCAGGCCACGAGAGGCGGACGGAAAAGGTGACCTCAGCATCAGAGGTGGCTCAAACAGATGAACCGGATGCGGTGTTGTAAACCGGCACGGACGGGCGAGTTAACCACATCGTTTTGATGTAGTGAATAATTGTCCTGCATCAACAATGTTGCAGACCAAGACAAACATAAACTGCTCTATAATATGTACCAATAAAATATATTTTAGATGGATATCACCTGATATGCCAGGCCGGAAATAATCCGCCATGAAGTTGATGATCCCAAGGTGAAACTGAAATCCCTCACGGGTGAATCGACGCGGGAGCAGACAGATAAACCGGCCACGACGTTTGTAAGTGGGTGCGGACGAGCAAGTTGTCCTCCGCGTTATAAACCGGCGTGGATGCGTGAACCAGTCTCACGGGTGGACAGGCGATCCGCCTGTGACGTTGTAAAACGGTGCAGACGGGCGAGTCGGCTACAGGGACCGTAATATAACACCTCATTAGTTATGAACAATTGTCCTGCATCAAAAAGTATCGCAAGACAAAGTAATTGTTCATACAAAAATTAATATGTGCTGAAATAAACCGGACGAATATCACCTGGTTGTTTTTACTTGCAGCAACTTTGACCGGCCAGCGGCGACTTGGGCTGCCGCGAGAGAGCCCTGGCGAAGCAGAGCAGGGGCGACTTGGAGCTAGGCACATCCGCCACCACTGCTGCCCGTGAGCCGCTCGTCGCCCGGCCGGTGAGGGATCCTTGGTGCATACATCTCTGTCCTTCCCATGTAGGAGTACTAGTAATATTAGTTTTTGATGCCCGTTGGCGCTTGGCCCTTCACGTAGGTGGCGGGCTTGTAGTTTCAAGATGTGATAGCGCTACTTTTGCTGGACCAATTGCAGCACTAGTAGCTCTAGTAACCATGGGGTACAGTATCTTTGATTTCTTCTCACGCATGCACCAATATTAGAAGTAGTCTGACAAAGACTTAGTGGAGATGGGCGAGTCGGGATTGCGTGTGCGCGGAGCAGAGCACAAGACCAAAGGAGCATTAGGCGGCTCATGCCACTGCTGGAGGCGAAGACCAGGTAGAGCGCGAAGGGGCGACGGGCCAAGACAGCAAGGCAGAGCCGCGGGCGCGGCAACCCAAAGACGGCATGAAGTGACGGAGGAAACGTGACCGCAGCAGCTCGAGGAAAGCACGAGATAGCATGGCGGTTCAGCAACAAGGGCCACAGCAGCTCGGCGCCCGCTGGCGGCTTGCAGGCGTTTTGGGGCAGTCCTTCATCAACTTAGGGGCGACCCTTGGCAGAGGCGAAGGGCTGGGCCAGCCATAGAGACAGCTTGATCCTCGGGTCCATCCGAATTTGCTCAATACTCCAGATCCATTCACAATCTTCGGGTCTTTTTTTTGTTCAATAGTTTTCCAGCCTGATGGGCTATGAAGGTCCTTGACTCCTGAATTATGAGCAGCAGAGAAGAAGACATCGGGCCACGCCGGGCACAGACAGAGGAACGGTGAGCCGGCCGGGTGCACCGGATACGAGTGGGGCAGGGCCAGGGCGGCAGCCAAGGCTGCACCGACGAGGTCCTCGACCTGATGTAAAATGGAACAAAGGCACCCGGTGGCGGTGGAGTATGGGCGGTGCACGGAGTCCTGGCGACGGCGAAGAGCCATGGCGGAGGAGGCAGCTCGGGGACACCGGCTTGATGCCGTAATGACGGAAAACTGCGCCGGCCATAACAAAACTACGGTAGCGGAGGCGAGGCGAGTCGCGGACCAGCTGGTTGGAGGTGCTACTCCTCGTCTCAGCTACGGAGGCAGCAGGCGCTCGAGGCGATTCCGCGGCGGAGACCGACTCCGTGGCGTTATCCACTTCCCATCGTGGCCCCACCCCCTTTTTTTATAACATTCCCGTGTAAATCCAAATCGAGGGCTGTTGCTCTAGTCCTTTCGTTACCATCACGATCAGCTTCAACTTTTGATTACTTTTACTCTCGTTAGCTGCCCTGGATGCGATTTACTTCGCGCATAGTTTCCTATCAGAGAATAAAAAACAATAATCTGTCCTAAAGCGACTCGGTGGACACGTATGAGGTATTGCAGCGGAGAATTTTTGTCGTCTCGGCGATACACTGAAAATTGATCTGGTTTTGACGGATCGTCTGATCACAGCGACCCGCATCATGCAATCCTAATTTTTCTTCAAATCAAATTTTGTACGTCGTTCCGGCTGCTTGCCATTTCAAACTGGTTCTTCTTCATCTGAAAAGCTGTGAACTTCTGCATCCCTGGAAAGATCCCTCCAAGAACTCAACACCACCGTGCGCAGGCCCCATGGTGGGCGCCAACTGTCGTGGAATTAACACGTCAGATGTCCTAGGGTGAGGACTTAGTCGTGAGGCCGCGCATCTATGTGGTAGCTTGAGAAGGGTTGAGCGGAATCGAGATACGCAACACAAGACAAAGATTTAGACAGCTTCGGGCCCCGGGAAACATCATCCGGTAAAAACCCTACATGTTGTTTGATGCTAGATCTCATTATCATCACGAGGGAGTCGATGTAAACCGGCTCTCCTCTAGTTGTGTCTAGCCCTAAAGATTGTTTCTTGCTTGTCTTGTCCCTCTTTGTGGTGCCCTGCCCCTCCTTATATAAGTTAGAGGGGCGGGTTACATGTGGAGTCCAAATAGTATTAGGACTAGTCTATCTCTAATACAAAACAGATACAAGTCCAGGTCTTAACTCTTTGTAAGACAAATATTCCTTATAAGTTTCCTCTTAAACCGGCCCACCATAGTGTGATCCGGCCTTCCATAAACCGCCCGTTGTGCCACCGGGTCTTGTCGCTCCTCTGACCTCCCTGCCGGATTACCAATGAATCTTAAACCGCCAGGTTCAAGTGGGTTGCCGGTGAATCGCCAAACTCTAGCCGGGTCATACATCCGGCGGTTTATACCGCGTGGTATATCCCTGACAGGTCCCAAAGCGATTTACATGGTTGTCGAACTCCAAGGTGCGCTTACGTGTCGGTCATCAACAATCATAGTTTGGGCCGATTCTGGCCCGTTTCTTGGACTATTACTCTGTTTTGGGGTCCCCGAGTCATTTCCATGATTGACGAACCCTGGGGTGCGTTTACGTGTCGGTCATCAACACTCACATATTTGGCCGATTCTTGTCCGTTTCATGCACTATTACTCTCCGTTTGGGGGACCCAGAGCGATTTCCACGATTGATGAACCCCGGGATGCGTTTATGTGTATGTCGTCAACACTCACAGTTTTTTCCAATTCTGACCTGTTTCGTGGACTATTACTCACCATTTTGGGGTCCCAAAGCGATTTCCATAGTTGTTGAACCCCAAGGTGTCCTTACATGTTTGTCATCAAAACTCGCAGTTTTGGTCGACTCTGGCCCGTTTCATGGACTATTACTCACTGTTTTGGGGTCCCAAAGCGATTTTCATGGTTGTCGAATTCCAAGGTGCGCTTACTTGTCGGTCATCAACAATCACAGTTTGGGACGATTCTGGACTGTTTCTTGGACTATTACTCAGTTTTGGGGTCCTGGAGTCAATTCCAGGATTCACGAACCGTGGGGTGCGTTTACGTGTCGGTCATCAGCACTGACATATTTGGCCGACGCTAGTCCGTTTTGTGCACTATTACTCAGGGTTTTGGGGACCCAGAGCGATTTCCACGATTGATGAACCCTGGGGTGCGTTTATGTGTCTGTCGTCAACACTCACAGTTTTTGCCAATTCTGACCTGTTTCATGGACTATTACTCACCGTTTTGGGGTCCCAAAGCGATTTTCATGGTTGTCGAACTCCAAGGTGCGCATATGTGTCGGTCATCAACAATCACAGTTTGGGGTGATTTTGGCCTGTTTGTTGACTATTACTCTGTTTTGGGGTCCCAGAGTCATTTCCATGATTGACGAACCCCGAGGTGGGTTTACGTGTCGGTCATCAACACTCACATATTTGGCCGATTCTAGTCCGTTTCGTGCAGCAGTACTCTGGGTTCTGGTGACCCAGAGCGATTTCCACGATTGACGAACCTCAGTGTGCATTTATGTGTCCGTCGTCAACACTCATAGTTTTGGCAATTTTTGACCCATTTCTTGGACTATTACTCACTATTTTGGGGTCCCAAAGCGATTTCACTAGTTGTTGAACCCCAAGATGTGCTTACATGTTGGTCATCAACACTCGCAGTTTAGGCCGATTCTAGCCCGTTTCATGGACTATTACTCACCGTTTTGGGGGCCCAAAGCGATTTTCATGGTTGTCGAACTCCAAGGTGTGCTTACCTGTCGGTCATCAACAATCACAGTTTGGGCCGATTCTGGCCCGTTTGTTGGACTATTACTCTGTTTTTGGGTCCCAAAGTCATTTCCATGATTGACAAACTGTAAGTGCATCTAGTGCCACCCCTAGTTTGGTTTTGGAGTATTGACGGCAAACATGGTTGAGGGACTAATGTGCTTGTGAGAATTGCAGGATAATAGTCCCTCCTTAATTCGGTTTACCTACCGGAGATGTCCCCTAAAAATGTATGAAGACATTGAAGATAATACTGGTACGTGAAGACATTCACACTGAACACTACGAGAGGAGAAGACATTGAGTGAAGATTATGGAGCGCGAAGACTTAGTAGTTTCGTTGTTTCTTTTCTTCTTTGTTGAGTCATAGGAATCACCGCACTGTTAAGTGGTGTCCAAGTGAACAAAGTCAGAGTGACTGAAGTGATGCTCAACCAAAATCCTATGTCTTCGAGCGAAGACAATGTGAGCAAATCTTATCCATAGTCGGATAAGTCAGGTTTACTTGTAGCCCAGGTCAAGCTGTCGCGTGTGTTTAAAATCTGACCGTTGTGACAAGTGTCAGTTCCTTAGTGACCCAGGGTCATTTCGGACAAATCAGGTCGGGTTGCCCAGTGGCTATAAATAGCCCACCCCCGACACCATAAATTGGTAACTTCTCAGAGTTAGATACGGATTTTGTTGTTTGACAGCAACCCACCTCCGAAGCCTTTGAGAGAGAGAATCCTTGCGAGGACAAAGCCCAAACCACCCAGAGCCTAGAGAGTGTTTGGCATCACTGAAGTCTTTCTGTCCGCATGACCTGAAGACTTGTTACACTTGAGGACTGTGAATCCTCCAGCCGGTTAGGCGTCGAGTTCTATGCATCCAAGAGTAATTGTGGATTTCCGGTGAACGAAGTCTGTGAAGGTTTGGAAGTCTACCTTGAAGACTTACCAGAGTGATTGGGCGAGGACTGTGTGTCCTTAGCTCAAGGGGAATAAGGTGAAGACGCAGTCTTCTGAGCTGAATCCCAGCCTCCCTAACCGGATGTACAGTTGTCACAGCAACTAGAACTGGTCGAACAAACCACTATCTCCCTGAAGCTACTGGTTCTATCTCTCACTTCTCTTTACTTATCGTTTGTCTTCGTGAAGTCTTTGCCTTATTGCATAATCTGTTTGACTTCACAGTTTGACTACTTGTTCTGATTAGCTTCATACTATCTTGCACCCTGATCCTTACTACCTTGCTGCTAATAGTCTTCGTGCTTTCACTTCATTGAATACTTGACTATGGCTTGTCTAGTGTAGCCTACCTTCCGCTGCATATGAATAGTGTTGTTACTCCTATTTATCTTCGAAACTCCCATGTTTTGAAGACTTTCATAAAAATCGCCTATTCACCCCGCCCCCTCTAGTCGATAACTAGCACTTTCACGAACCCCGGGGTGCGTTTACATGTTGGTCATCAACACTCACATATTTGGCTGATTCTAGTCTGTTTCATGCAGTAGTACTCAGGGTTCTGGGGACCCAGAGCGATTTCCACGATTGACGAACCTCGGCATGTGTTTATGTGTCCGTCGTCAACACTCATAGTTTTGGCCAATTCTGACCCATGTCTTGGACTATTACTCATCGCTTTGGGGTCCAGAAGTGATTTCCATAGTTGTTGAACCCCAAGGTGTGCTTACATGTTAGTCATCAACACTCGCTGTTTTGGCCGATTCTGGTTCGTTTCATGGACTATTACTCACTGTTTTGGGGTCCCAAAGCGATTTCCATGGTTGTCGAACTCCAAGGTTCGCTTACATGTTAGTCATCAACAATCACAGTTTGGGCCGATTCTGGACCGTTTCTGGGACTATTACTCTGTTTTGGGGTCCCGGAGTCATTTCCATGATTGACGAACCCCGGGGTGCGTTTACGTGTCGGTCATCAACACTCACATATTTGGCTGATTCATGTCTGTTTCATGCACTATTACTCACCGTTTTGGGGACCCAGAGCGATTTCCTTGATTAATGAACCCCGGGATGCGTTTATGTTTCTGTCGTCAACACTCATAGTTTTCTCCAATTCTGACCTATTTCATGGATTATTACTCACCATTTTGTGGTCCCAAAGTGATTTCCATAGTTGTTGAACCCCAAGGTGTCCTTATTTGTTGGTCATCAAAACTCGCAGTTTTGGTCGACTCTGGCCCGTTTCTTGGACTATTACTCACCGTTTTGAGGTCCCAAAGCAATTTCAAGGGTTGTCGAACTACAAGGTACGCTTACGTGTTGGTCATCAACAATCACAGTTTGGGACGATTCTGGCCTCTTTCTTGGACTATTACTTAGTTTTGGGGTCCCAGAGTCATTTCCAGGATTGACGAACCGCCGAGTGCGTTTACGTGTCGGTCATCAACACTGACATATTTGGCCGACTCTAGTCCGTTTCGTGCACTATTACTCAGGATTTTGGGGATCCAGAGCGATTTCCACGATTGACGAACCCCGGGGTGTGCTCATGTGTCTGTCGTCAACACTCACAGTTTTGGCCAATTCTGACCCGTTTCTTGGACTATTACTCACCGTTTTGGGGTCCCAAAGCGATTTTCATGGTTGTCGAACTCCAAGATGCGCTTACGTGTCAGTCAACAACAATCACAGTTTGGTCGATTCTGGCTCGTTTCTTGGTCTATTACTATGTTTTGGGGTCCCGGAGTCATTTCCATGATTGACGAACCCCGGGGTGCATTTACGTGTCGGTCATCAACACTCACATATTTGGCCGATTCTAGTCCGTTTCGTGTAGTAGTACTCAGGGTTCTAGGGATCCAGGGCGATTTCCACGATTCACGAACCTCGGGGTGCGTTTATGTGTCCGTCGTCAACACTCATAGTTTTCGCAAATTCTGACCCGTTTCTTGGACTATTACTCACCGTTTTGGGGTCCCGAAGCGATTTCCATAGTTGTTGAACCCCAAGGTGTGCTTACATGTTGGTCATCAACACTCGCAGTTTTGGCCGATTCTGGCCCGTTTCATGGACTATTACTCACCGTTTTGGGATCCCAAAGCGATTTACATGGTTGTCAAAATCCAAGGTGCGCTTACGTGTTGGTCATCAACAATCATAGTTTGGGCCAATTCTGGCCCGTTTCTTGGACTATTACTCTGTTTTGGGGTCCCCGAGTCATTTCCATGATTGACGAACCCCGGGGTGCGTTTATGTGTCGGTCATCAACACTCACATATTTGGCCGATTCTTGTCCGTTTCATGCACTATTACTCTCCGTTTTGGGGAACCGGAGCGATTTCCACGATTGATGAACCCCGGGATGCGTTTATGTGTCTATCGTCAACACTCATAGTTTTGTCCAATTCTGACATGTTTCGTGGACTGACGAGGACATATATTAGGGGTAGGGTAACAGGCCTGACCTAAAGACCCTACCCATGGACACCGAAAACTTTGTACTGGGCCCCTGAGCCAGATCCCCGTCCAAATGTACTGCAACTTGAAAGTCACTCGGACGACAACAACCACTCAGAGCACGGCTCTCCACTCGACGAGCTCATTCCACTCGGCCATGTAACTCACTCGGATATGCGAAGACCAATAGTCAGCAGGACGGTTTTGTTGTGGGCAAGCATTATGGCATTGATGCTCCACTTTGTAACATAGGAGGTGAGGGGGTGGCGCACTCTATATAAGCCACCCCCACCACTAGACTTGGGGGGCTCTTTTTCTTCCACCTCTCTCTCTTTTCACCATTAATCTCATGACTTAGCTCAGGCAGGGGGATCCGTTCCTCTCTCTCACACACATATTGTAATCTCCGGATATATACTCAGATAAAACAAAGCCTCTCCGGAGCACGAGACGTAGGGTTGTTATCTCCACCGTGAGAGGCCCGAACTCGCTAAAACCACCGTGTCACCCATATGCATCTCGATAGATCATGCTCCGTTATCCTACCCCTCTCTTACTGTCAGACTTAGAACCACGATAGTTGGCGCCCACCGTGGGGCATGGCGTCTATCGAGCCATGATGCAGATGGTTTTTTCTTCAATCACCGGTAACAGACTAATTTCTGTAGGTAACCCAAGCTTTCTTGGGATGATCACCCGAGATCAAACAATCATCACTAAAATTAACATAGGAGTCCCGGCCATCACACCATCTACAAGAGGACAACTCCTCATCATACGAAAGAACCAGGGAGTTGCTCATCTCATCTTGTTTCCTTTACAATCAACAATTGATCTAATGAATGTTTGTTCTTCTTGTATGCACACGAGCTCATACAAAATGATACCTCCCTTTGGACCGGTTGATGAATCGGCTCCAGGACGATGAAGCGCCGCTGTCCGCCCGTCGTCATCTTCGGCCTCATCTACGAACGCGTCACTGAGCACCAAAACATGCACAGCCGCTAACGCTTGGCTTGGTTCCTCGGCCGGCGAAGCATGACGACCGGCAGTCGACCCGACTCCTCGGGGACAAGGCCCGGCTACCGGCACTCGGCCCAGCTCCGCAAGCTTTGAAACGCGACTCCGGCTGGTGCACAGCCCCGGCTCCCCAAGCAGTGAAACGCGGCCACCAATGCCCGCGTCGATCACGCCCTTGGCAGCGCCGTCCCGCGTCTCCGTCTCGTGGGCTGCGGACAGCCGCTCGTCGACCTCATCGCCACCTCTCGGCTGCCATCTGGTTCCGGCCAGACCGGCCGTTTCCGCTGCAACGGACCTCTCCTCCGGGCTTCCTCTACAACTCTTCTTCTCATTTCAACTCCCATCGCATGCAGAATCATATTTAATTCTTGCTTAATCAGCACTAATACCTCTTGCATGCAGGTTCTGAACGTGGGGCAAGTCCATCAATTCGTTGGACGTGAACAACTCCTTCATTGCGTTAGGCGTGGACGACTCCTTCAATGCGTCAGTTAGCCAAACAATTACACCTAATTATTAGGGATTTATTGCTAACTCTCACAGGAGCGTCATTGGCGGAGCAATCACAACAATGGTGGCAGTTGCGGTGAAAGGCCCACCTCCCCTTTGTTTCGATCAAATTCGGCTCCCGGACGATGAAGCAACTCAACCGACTGCACAACACGTCGTCGTCAACTTCACTCGACTGCCCACGCACTATCACTCGGTTGGGCTTGACTTCATCGACATGCTCCGACTCAGCCGTCCCGCGGGTCGTCACTCAGCTGGACACGCTCCTCCTCACTCGGCTGCCCCGTGCGTGTCGTAAGGTTAGACACACCCTCGTCAGTCGGCCGCTCCGTACGTCACCACTCCGCGGAGCGTCTACATCATCCGGACGCTCCGCGCGTCGCCACTCTACTGGACGTGTCTACGTCACTCGGACGCCTCGCTCGTCGCCACTGCGCGGCACGCGCCTCTACTTCATCAGGACGCCCCGCGCATCGTCACTCCGGGCCACGCATCTAGATCATCCTGACCCTCCGCGCGTCGCCACTCTGCGGGACGCGTCTACGTCACTCGGACGCCTCGCTTGTCGCCACTGCGGCACCCGCCTCTACTTCACCAGGACGCCCCGCGCATCGTCACTCCGCGGCATGCATCTACATCATCCGGATGCTTCACGCGTCGCCACTCTGCGGGACGCGTCTACGTCACTCGAACGCCGCGCATCGGTTGGTCACCTCATCACCACTCGACCGCTCCGGGCCTCGTCAATCGGTTGGTCACCTCATCACCACTCGGTCACCCCGCGACACAGTTTTTACAATCTCATAAATGATTGTTATTCTTTTTTATATGCTCTAAATACCCCAGTGGGTGACTTAGTTGCGAATCCGTCTCGCCTAAGTTTAAAAAATCCTACCGAGTGGAGAGCAACCCTCTCACTCGGGGGCTTAGCTGCAGTCCAGTACTCGCCTAAGTTTCAAAAAAATCATACCGAGTGGAGAGCAGCCCTCCCACTCGGGGGCTTAGCTGCAGTCCAGTACTCACCTAAGTTTCAAAAAATCCTACCGAGTGGAGAGAAACCCTCCCACTCGGGGGCTTAGCTGTAGTCCAGTACTCGCCTAAGTTTCAAAAAAATACTACCGAGTGGAGAGCAACCCTCCCACTCGGGGGCTTAGCTGCAGTCCAGTACTCGCCTAAGTTTCAAAAAAATCCTGCCGAGTGGAGAGCAACCCTCCCACTCGGGGGCTTAGATGCAGTCCAGTACTCGCCTAAGTTTAAAAACACGATACAGGTTGGTCACCTCATAACCACTGGACCGCCCCGTGCGTCGCCACTCGATTGGTCACCCCATCATCACTCGGCCGCACCATGCGTCGCCACCAGGTTGATCACCTCATAACCACTCGGCCGCCCCGTGCGTCGCCACTCGGTTGGCCACCTCATCACCACACGGCCGCCCCGCGCGTCGCCACTCAGTTGGTCACCTCATCACCACTCGGCCGCCCCGCGCGTCGCCACTCGGTTGGTCACCTCATCACCACTCGACCGCCCCGCGCGCCTTCAGACAACTAAGTCATTTTACATTCTGTTATTTTCGTCTTCCCGAGTATTCCATAATTCACACCTCACGTTCACTCAGAGGGCACACCACCGAGTGTACCTCTACGCTCGACTGCCTTATTTTCACATACTTGCTTAGTACTGGTTATGTGACTCCCAAGTCCAACTTCCATCTTTTTGCATATATCATTCACGAACACCATGTGTCGTTCTTCATTTCGAGTTTGCATCGGTCCTCCGGGGCTGCAACTCAGTCGAAACACTACACTTCTGTATTATCTGAGCCAGTATTCCAATGAGTTCAGTCGGGTCCGTCGCTTTGATAAGTTCGAATGGATCCTTCGCTCTTTCAGACTCTTGTTGGTTAACCAGCAAGCCCCTTGCACTCCCAGCGGGTGTCTATGGGTGTTATTCACACAAATCATTTCAAGCACACATCAAATTTCCTCCAAAAATTATTTCATTGGCTTGTGCCATTGTTTACACAAGTTACGTGATCACTCACCGGCCCTATGCGCCAACTTCATCGCTGCTCGCACTCGGTCGCCATACCGGTCCCAGCGCACAACAACATCGACCTTGTCGCTCTGTTGACTTCAAACACGTCCGGCCAACCCCTCTATGGAATTCTCTTCATCGTATCAATGATATAGACCTCGTCGGGCATGAGACAGATAAGTCCCTTTCATAATTAAACTTCACACTTCACTCTTTTGCGAGTTTGCCTCTTTCGAGCATCACTCGGAAGCTTCTCCTCATCTTTACCCAAGTCCGACTCGATGAATTGCAAATCATCCATTCAAGACTATATTTCTCATATTCCGACATGTCCGTTGTCGAAGCCTGTAGTATGCTCGTGGGCTATGCCGCACTCGGGGGCTGCACCTCATTTGGAATGACACTCTCCTGAGTGGTCGAATACTTCATCACCAGTCAGATCCTTCACTTCGACAAGTGCATTCGATCCGCCACTTTGACAAGTTTTATAATCACCCAGACGCTCTGCACGCCATCTTCATTCCTACTTAGACTCAGTTGTCACGCCGGTCTTGTTGCATCGCAACCACACCACACCAAACTCGTCACTACATAAGCTTCGAAAGCATTCGACTAAGTCCTCCGAGGACCATTTTCCCCGTCCGATGGCACACGACTTCGCCTTAGCCGCTTCGCGCGCTGCCACTCGGTTGTGCACGTCTTCACCACTCGGCTGCCCCGCGCATCTTCACTTTGCTAGATATGTAGTCCTACATTCGACCACTTCACACGTCATCACCATTTGGCCGCCCCACGCATCGCCACTCGGTTGGGCACGTCTTCACCACTCGATCGCTCTACGCGTCACCACTCGGTTGCGCGCGTCTTCACCACTCGACCGCCCCGCGCATCGTCACTCAGTTGTGCACATCATCGCCCCTCTGCCGCCTCGCGCGTCACCATCAGTTGGACATGTCTTTACCTCTACACCCCCAGCACGGGAACGGCTAAGTTACTCATATGGTCAAACCTCATATCACACTCTGTAGCAAGCTTACCTCCTTCGAGCATCACTCGGGGGCTACGCACGGCAGTTGGCCATGTCACCCTCAGGGGTTACGCCCATTTGGTCAACCTATTGATCACATCAGGAATATTCTTCTGACCATACATGCTCGGTTCGCCGAAGATCTATAAGTGAAGCACGTCCACTTGGATAAATACCCCTTTCATGCAAAAGGGTAAAAATGAAGCGCCATTGCTGAATCGTACAGGCGACCTTACTCGTCGAACGTCGTTCGTACAATCACCTCGTTACGCATCCATCCGATTGATTCAATTCCAGACAAAAATATTTACCGTGCCAACTGCATGGAGGTTTACCGAGAGACTTAAACCCTCTGCCAGACTCATCTAGTCCGACAGAGGCTCGGGGACTACACCCAGTGGGTGCACTCAGCGTGCCCCCACTGGAAGAGAACTCAGAAAGAAACATTTCGCTCGATGCAAACCCATCTCCAGAATTACTCGACCTCCAAGTCAGAGAAGAACAAGTTCGATCATTACCAGCTAAGAAGAGTTTTAGTTCTCTCATACCCCCGCCGACTGCCCGCAATCGACGGCGGTCTCGGGGACTACACCCAGTGGGTGCACTCAGCGTGCCCCCACTTGAGTAATCTCCACTCGGTACGACCTGACCAGTCCGAGTGATGAACAACAACAAAAAAGACAGGCTCTAAGACTCCCGCCGACTGTTGGTATCCACTCGGAACGGTCAGCCCGGTCCGAGTTACGGCCAAACAAAAACAAAAAGACAGGCTCTAAGACTCCCGCCGACTGCCCGCAGTCGACGGCAGTCTCGGGGACTACACCTAGTGGGTGCACTCAGCGTGCACCCACTGGAATGGTATCCACTCGGAACGGTCCGCCCAACCCGAGTGACGGCCAAACAACAAAAAAAGACATGTTCCAGGCGTGAAGAAATTCTGAGTAATCAGTTACTCGATGCAGGACCAGCTCCAAATCACTCAAAAAAAAATTCTATAAGGTGAGTTCAACGCTCCTCCGCGGACCCGTTTGAGCTCATTTCACTCGGACACCATGCAGTATGGAATCCGTCAAGGCAACACGCGAAGATAAGACCGCCGGGTGACCAGAGCAAGTTCATAAGTGCCTCCGTAGCACTCGACTCATCTGGGAATACACCTCGACTCGACCCACTCAACCTCGACTGATTCGGGGGCTAATGACGACGACATATATTAGGGGTAGGCTAACAGGCCTGACCTAAAGACCCTACCCATGGACACCGTACACTTTGTGCTGAGCCCCTGAGCCAGATCCCCGTCCAGATGTACTGCAACTTGAAAGTCACTCGGACGGCAATAGCCACTCGAAGCACGGCTCTCCACTCGACGAGCTCATTCCACTCGGCCATGTAACTCACTCGGATATGCGAAGACCAATAGTCAGCAGGACGGTTTTGTTGTGGGCAGGCATTATGGCATTGATGCTCCACTTTGTAACATAGGAGGTGAGGGGGTGGCGCACTCTATATAAGCCACCCCCCACCACTAGACTTGGGGGGCTCTTTTTCTTCCACCTCTCTCTCTTTTCACCATTAGTCTCATGACTTAGCTCAGGCATGGGGATCCGTTCCTCTCTCACACACACATATTGTAATCTCCGGATATATACTCATATAAAACAAAGCCTCTCCGGAGCACGAGACGTAGGGTTGTTATCTCCACCGTGAGAGGCCCAAACTCGCTAAAACCACCGTGTCACCCATATGCATCTCGATAGATCATGCTCCGTTATCCTACCCCTCTCTTACTGTCAGACTTAGAACCACGACATGGACTATTACTCACCATTTTGGGGTCCCAAAGCGATTTCAATAGTTGTTGAACCCCAAGGTGTCCTCACATGTTGGTCATCAAAACTCGCAGTTTTGGTCAACTCTGGCCCGTTTCATGGACTATTACTCACCGTTTTGGGGTCCCAAAGCGATTTCCATGGTTGTCGAATTCCAAGGTGCGCTTACATGTCGTTCATCAACATCACAGTTTGGGACGATTCTGGCCTGTTTCTTGAACTATTACTCAGTTTCGGGGTCCCGGAGTCATTTCCAGGATTGAAGAACCGCGGGGTCCGTTTACGTGTCGGTCATCAACACTGACATATTTGGCCGACTCTAGTCCATTTTGTGCACTATTACTCAGGGTTTTGGGGACCCAGAGCGATTTCCATGTTTGGCGAACCCCGGGGTGCGTTCATGTGTCTGTCGTCAACACTCACAGTTTTGGCCAATTCTGACCCGTTTCTTGGACTATTACTCACCGTTTGGGTCCGGAATCGATTTCCATAGTTGTTGAACCCCAAGGTGTGCTTACGTGTTGGTCATCAACACTCGCAGTTTTTTGGCTGACTCTGGCCCTTTTCATGGACTATTACTCACAGTTTCGGGGTCCCAAAGCAATTTCCATGGTTGTCGAACTCCAAGGTGCGCTTACGTGTCGGTCATCAACAATCACATTTTGGGCCGATTCTGGCCCGTTTCTTGGAGTATTACTCAGTTTTGGGGTCCCGGAGTCATTTCCATGATTGACGAACCCCGGGGTGCGTTTACGTGTCGGTCATAAACACTCACATATTTGGCCGATTTTAGTCCGTTTCGTGCAGTAGTACTCAGGGTTTTGGGGACCCAAAGCGATTTCCACGATTGACGAACCCCGGGGTGCGTTTATATGTCTGTCGTCAACACTCATAATTTAGGCCAATTCTGACCCGTTTCTTGGACTATTACTCACCATTTTGGGGTCCCGAAGCGATTTCCATAGTTGTTGAACCCCAAGATGTGCTTACATGTTGGTCATCAACACTCGCAGTTTTGGCCGATTCTAGCCCGTTTCATGGACTATTACTCACCGTTTTGGGGTCCCAAAGCGATTTTCATGGTTGTCGAACTCCAAGGTGCGCTTATGTGTCGGTCATCAAAAATCACAGTTTGGGCCGATTCTGGCCCGTTTGTTGGACTATTACTCTGTTTTGGGGTCCCGAAGTCATTTCCATGATTCACGAACCCCGGGGTGCGTTTACATGTCGGTCATCAACACTCACATATTTTGCCGATTCTAATCCGTTCGTGTAGTAGTACTCAGGGTTCTGGGGACCCAGAGCGATTTCCACGATTGACGAACCTTGGTGTGCGTTTATGTGTCTGTCGTCAATACTCATAGTTTTCGCCAATTCTGACCGATTTCTTGGACTATTACTCACCGTTTTGGGGTCCCGAAGCGATTTCCATAGTTGTTGAACCCCAAGGTGTGCATACATGTTGGTCATCAACACTCGTAGTTTTGGCCGATTCTGGTTCGTTTCAAGGACTATTACTCACCGTTTTGGGGTCCCAAAGTGATTTACATGGTTGTCGAACTCCAAGGTGCGCTTATGTGTCGCTCATCAACAATCACAGTTTGGGCCGATTCTGGCCTGTTTCTTGGACTATTACTCTGTTTTGGGGTCCCCAAGTCATTTCCATGATTGACGAACCCCGGGGTGCGTTTACGTGTCGGTCATCAACACTCACATATTTGGCTGATTCTTGTCTGTTTCGTGCAGTAGTACTCAGCGTTCTAGGGATCCAGAGCGATTTCCACGATTGACGAACCTCGGGGTGCGTTTATGTGTCTATCATCAACACTCACAGTTTTCTCCAATTCTGTCGTAGAATTGTCACGGCAGATGTCCTCAGTGTAAGGACTTAATCGCGAGGCCAACACATATATGTGGTAGCTTGAAGGGGTTGAGCGGAATCGAGAGACGCAACACACAAGACGAGGATTTAGACAGCTTCGGGCCCCGGGAAACATCATCCGGTAATAACCCTACATGCTGTTTGTGGCTAGGTCTCATTATGATCATGAGGGAGTCATCGTAAGCCGGCTCTCCTCTTTGTATCTAGCCCTAGATATTGTTTCTTGTTGCCTGTCCCTCTTTGGGGATCCCTTCCCCTCCTTATATAAGTTAGATGGGTGGGTTACATGTGGAGTCCAAATAGGATTAGGACTAGCCTATCTTCTACTACAAGCCGGGTACAAGTCTGGGTCTTGATTCCTTGTAAGGGAGATATTCCTCACGCCTTTCCTCTTAAGCCGGCCTACCATAACATAAGTCGGCCTTCTGGGCCTAGAGCCTCCTGGGCCCCCGGGTCTTGTCGCTGCTCTGATATGCTTTTCAGGTCACCCATAAGCCGCCTGGATTGGGTGGGTCACTTAGTGTGTCGTCCAGTCAGGGCGGGTCATTAGTTTGTCGCCAAGTCCGGTTGGGTTATACTTCCGGCCGGGTTACACCGTGGGGTATACCCCCGACATTATCCCACAAGTTTAGCTTGGATTTATCCATGGTAAACTTATGCTACAAAATAAACACAAGAACAAATTTGACAGATTGTGTTCCGGGTTAAAAATTCTTGTACGTCGGCACCTGATCATCCTTAATTCCTTGTGCTCCAGGTTAAATAAGCTAGCTTCATACTCAATTTGCTGATGTTGGTTTCTCACAGAAAAATATTGTGAAGAATAATCCACTTGAGTCAGCTTCCAAGGCGTCGGGTTAATTAATTTTGGTCTTCAAATACTCATCTGATATTCTGCCGGCTTGAAGATGTAAAACTTGCCGGTTTATCATTACCAAAAACTACCGGATTATAAAACAGACGATGCCGGGTCATAATTGTTGTTGACACCGGGTCATGTAATTGATCTTCCTAATTTACTCAAAGTTGGGAATTTGAAGATGTTCCTTCTTTATATGCATAATACCTGTAGCCCCCAAGTCTTAAGAGGAGAACATAGTGATAACTTAAGACTTGCTTCAATATAAGTGTTGCAACCTTGAAGAAATCCGGGTTATTCATCTCAATCATTAGTCATAAATTGAGTATGCCACATATGTAGCCCCCAAGTGTCGGGTTGTCATGCTTGCAGAAACCTGGGACTTGTAATTGCCTTATGCTCATAAAAACTTCAACCAGCGTAGCCCCCAAGGGTTGGGTCATTATGCAATAATGAGCAGAGACTTTGTAAATAATTCATTAATAATAACATCATATGATGTAATCTCCACCATGGGGCTTGAACCCACGTCCATAAGGTTAAGAGTTTTGTACTTTACCAACTGAGTAGTGGATCTCTTAATGTACTGGACTGAGGCTTGTGTACCTTGAATTTTCGATAGGAGCAATTGGTAGCCCCCAAGGGCCGGCTCATTTAAAATGTGATGAGTCGGGTCTTCAATAGGTTGAGCAAAAATTGACTTTGCATTAACCCCCAAGTGCCATGCTGCATGCTGGCAGTGACATGGGACTTGTATATTCGATGTAATCTCAATTTGAATAATGTAGCCCTCAAGTGCCGGGTCGTAAGCCTGCAACGACTCGGGACTATTCCTTTCACTGTAGAATAAATCATATCCATTGATAAAATAATAGCCATTGCACTGAAGCGACTTTGAAAACCTCAATCATAACACTGGTTATTGATAATCACAATAGAAATCCAGCCATGTTGGCTATTTAAGATTTGAACAATATAATCCGGTATGAAAACCTCAATCATTCAATATCATCATGAAAATCCAGCCAGTTTTGGCTATTAAAGATTTGAATACCTCATCGGTTGACAAGTAAATCCGGAGTTTAAATACCTGGCGGCTCTTGGCCGATGCGCATTCATTGTAACCCGGTGGCGTATAGCCTTTGAGAAAATCAAGAATTAATAACCTTTTTGAGACATCAATTTCAATCTTTGATGATGGGCTTGAACTTGATCATTTATGTAAGCCATAGCTCTGTAGATCCTGCACAGAGTTTAAATAACATATGCCCTGACGACTTAATATCAAAAGCCAGGGCGGGTAACCACCCAAATATAGTCTTATCCTACACACAAGTAGATCAAAAGATCCCTATGATCCTTTGAATGATACCGCCAGCTTATGTGACCCGGACAGTGAAGTTGATAACTCAACTCTGTAAGAGCCGACACATATGATATTTGTGACAACTCAAATACACGCGATTGTATAAAAATAGATAAAAAATTTGAGGCTTCTGATTCGAATATGATCAGTAAACCGTTCCAAAAGGGTTAAGCTAAGATTCGAATACGATCATATAGCCCCCATTGGCGTTGGCGATGCCGATCAAAGTGGGTATCGACAGCTATGTTCTCTTAGGTTCGAATACGACCTATGTTTGAACAGGAAGCCCCCAAATGACCTTAAGAGTTGTTTAGCGACGCTGATTCGAATACGATCCACGTCGATTCCCAAAGGGGTTGAGCTATGATTCGGATACGATCAAGAAGCCCCCAAGTAGGTTTAGCAGTTTGCTAATCAAAAGGGTATCGACAGCTATGTTCTCTTTGGTTCGAATACGACCTATGTTTGAACAAGAAGCCCCCAAATGACCTTAAGAGTTGTTTAGCGACGCTGATACGAATACGATCCACGTCGATTCCCAAAGGGGTTGAGCTATGATTCGGATACGATCAAGAAGCCCCCAAGCAGGTTTAGCAGTTTGCTAATCAAAAGGGTATCGCAGCTATGTTCTATTTGGTTCGGATATGACCTATGTTTGAACAAGAAGCCCCCAAATGACCATGTAAGTTTTGGCATTGCGCCGATCAAGAGGGTACTGATAGCTATGCCCGATGAGAAGGAAGCCCCCAAGTGACCATAATAAGATAAGCCGTAAGGCATGATACCTATGTTTGAACCGCAGATCATGGCAGCATGTTCTTTTTAATCTTTCTGAGAACTCGAACTTGCGAGAGATTAATTCTTTTTGAACCGGAAGTTTAAACCGGATTTGAAAGCTTCAAAACTTTGAGAGAGATAACTTTACCTTGAGCCGGATTTGAACCGTATTTGAGAGCTTCAAAACCTTGCGGTAAATAAATTTCCCTTGAACTGGTTTTTAAACCAGATATTAAGAGTGTCAGTGCTTTGTGGGAGAGAGATGTCTCTTGAACCGGATTTTAAAACGGAGTCCTTCTTTTTAAGCCAGAAATTTTCTGACGGCCTTTAAATTTTTCACCAATATAGCGATAGCCTCTGGAACGGGGTTACCTTCCCTCCAATGACCCGGAGTTCTTGAATCCATTGAAACCGGCCAATTTTGCCGAGCCATACCATTGTAGCCCCCGAGTCTCAAGATGACTCGAAGAGTTGGCTTGAGATTCTCCATATTTGACCATAGCAGAAAGTGTATATCATTGGTGTTGATAACGCGATGTGAATCCACAGAAGATTGAGGTGACTGCGGCGGGTTATAAATGATCCCGTATGAGCCGTGTCAGCAACTCGGCCAATGGTTCCTTCCAACTGGCTATTTGAAGTTAACCTAACCGTAGTGGCGGCGACTTGTGCGCCTGCCTATTGAGCCATCCAGTGCAGACGGCGGCTGATAATACATGATAATTTACCTCCAGTTTGTTGGAAGAAAAACCGGGCTTCCCAAGCAGTGACTTGCTCATACTCAGTAAACAGCTCATGCAAACAGGTGTGGCCCGGTGTGTTGGTGTAGCCCAGGCCACGAGAGACAGATAGTGAAGACGACCGCAACATCTGAGGCGGCACAGACAGATGAACCGGCCGTGGCGTTGTAAGCCGGTGCGGGCGGGCAAGTTGTCCTCCTTGTTGTAAGCCGGCGCGGACGTGTGAACCGGCCGCGAGAGTGGACGGGTGAGTCGTCTGCGGTGTTGTAAACCGGCACAAACGGGTGAGTCGGCCGCCGGCGCAGACGATGAATCAGTCGCGTGTGTTGATGTAGCGGGAGCAGCAACTTGCGCATGTATCCGTCCTACAGCACGGCTTGGACATGCACTAACATCCCTTTGCGATACTTTTGTAATGAATATGATCCTGCAAAAAAAATACCAACCATAGAGCAGAGTGATTGTTCTCAGCGAATTAACATGCTGAAAAAATACAAAGGAAAGATATCACCTGATATTTTGTTGGGTGAACGCCATATTCCAGTAATTATAAACTTGTAGTCTCGTTTCTCTGTTTGATGTGACACCCATTCGTCTGCTTGAAACACCTCCCTAGGAACGATACATCCATCTTTGAATAGTCTTGCCTTATCCCCAATCCTCAAATTGCCAATCAGCGGCCTTGACGTTGGAATGGAATGCGTTGACATCTTAAAACAAAAGGCTGAAACTGCAGCTGGCCCTTGCCGGTGCGACAGCTCAAAAGCGAGGCTTGCAGAGATGAACCGGCACGGGACCAGCCAGAAGGAGCAGCAGCAATGAGCCGGCACCGGCCGGAGCAAGTCAGATCGTGGCTGTCGAAGGCGCAGCTGTAGCTGAGGACCCACAGCACCGTAGGGCGAAGAACGACCACCCACAGCCACGCCGGCGAGTCGGCAGGAGGAGCATGAAAACCAGGGAGGCCCGGACGCGTGGAGGCGACTTGTAGACGGACGGTTTCTTGAGGTGTGATGACCAGTGGAACTCGGCGTTGGAAACGGGGCGCTCCGGCGCAGCGGGTTGGGAAGTCTCATTCGGGTCAGCGGCTTCAGGATTCACGACCACACGGGGCCCGCTCAAAGAAACAGAGGGAATCATGGATGACGTGAAGCGCGCGTGGCCTGGCGAGTCCGAGGCGGAGATTGTATGGGGTGGCGCAGGAGGCCAGCACGGCGGGTGTGGCCGAATTCAAGGCGAGCCGAAGCGACCGGGGACCGACGAGGGCGGAAGACTCCCCAAGGCGAGCCGAAGCGACCGGGGACCGAGGGTGGCTCAACTGCGGGGTCGCGGCTGCAAGACCGGCTCAATCCGGCACCGGCGGTGGCTGAGCAAGGTCGTGGCTGTAGAGGTTGCTTCCGAGTCGTAACCGATTGAATAGATCGGGTCGTGGCCTTCCTCTCTCTTTTTTTTGCTGACTCATGGTATTTTTACCTTTGACCACTTGCGTATTAGCAACAACATCTACTTCCATGATGGATTATCTGACCACGTGACAGCTTCAGTCTTCTTGTCGTATATTTTCTGTATGAATTTTGCAAAGGCCGATCTGATCTGGTTGCTCCCCGTGGACTTGACCATAGCACAGGATGACTTCGCGTCGGCCTCAGTGTATACGTCCCTTAATCCAAGAAGGAAAAAACTGCAGCGGAAAGTTTTAATCTCGGTCTCGACAACTTTCCTGGACGACCGCGGTGGATCCGACGCAACCCTAGCTTTCTCAAGATCATAATCTTGTACCCGATGGCTCCGAAATTTAATCATGATTCTGATCTTAACACGATGAATATCGCCGGCTGTGCTCAAGGTTATCCGACCTCACGTTACCCTACGCGATTGCTTAAAGCCGGCTCTTCTTCGTCCGTCTATTCGCGAGCTTCTCGATCCCTAAAGAGATCCCTTCAAGAACTCAACACCACCGTGCGCGAGCCTCACGGTGCGCGCCAATTGTCGTGGAATTAACACGGCAGATGTCCTTAGCGTGAGGACTTAGTCGGGAGGCCAGCGCATTTATGTGGTAGCTTGAGAGGGGTTGATCGAAAAGAGAGACGCGACATGCAAGACAAGGATTTAGATAGCTTCGGGCCCCGGGAAATATCATCCGGAATAGCCCTACTTGCTGTTTGAGGCTAGGTCTCATTATGCTCATCGAGATTCGCCGCATAAGCCGGCTCCCCCTTTGTGTCTAGCCCTAGATATTGTTTCTTGTTGCTTGTCCCTCTTTGGGGAGCCCTGCCCCTCCTTATATAAGTTAGAGGGGCGGGTTACATGTGGAGTCCAAATAGGATTGGATTAGCCTATCTTCTACTACAAGCCGGATACAAGTCCGGGTCTTGATTCCTTGTAAGGGAGATATTCCTCACGCCTTTCCTCTTAAGCCGGCCTACCATAACGTAAGCCGGCCTACCATAACATAAGCCGGCCTTCTGGGCCTTGAACCTCCTGGGCCCCCGGGTCTTGTCGCTCCTCTGATCCGCTTGCCAGGTCACCGATAAGTCGCCAGGCTCGGGCGGGTCACTTACTGAGTCGTCCAGTCAGGGCGGGTCATTAGTGAGTCACCAAGTCCGGCCGGGTTATACTTTCGGCCGGGTTACACCGCGGGGTATATCCCTGACAGTTGTCGTTAGCCAGCCTCCTCCCGGGAGCAGCGGAGCGCAAGGCGGACAGTCATCTCCTCCCCGTGGCCACGTGGGACGAGCTCGGGATCAATGGATCTGGAGGTGTAGGATTCAGATCTGTTGCCCGCCATGCCAGGTAGTGTAGGAGATCGCTGCAGGGAGCTTGGGTGGCGGACTTGAGTGGCTAGGGTTTAGGCTGGGGAGCGGAATGGGAAGAATATAAATGGGGTCAGGTTGGCCAAGAATGACGTGGCAAACGCGTCTGTGTCACATATTCACCAGATATTTGGGTCGGATATTAGGGGTGCTGCTGAGTGCTACTCTCGTCGGAGTTGTTGAATTCCCAAATAGAGAAGGTGACGTAGCACAATAACAGAAAGTATTTCCTTCAGTTAGGAACCAAGGTTTATCGAATCAGTAGAAGTCATCGAGCTAACAATGTAAACAACACATGCACACGAAAAACACAAAACAAATGTTTGCACCCAACTTGGCAAGAGGTCTGTCAGTCCCCTTGTATTGCTAGTTACAAAATTAAAAGAAAATAGATAGAGATAATGGTAATGACAAAAAGGAAAAGGAAATTAAAAGATTAAATTGCAAGAGCTTTGCAAGGGCATAGGTTCACTAGTTGCATTTCTATGGAAAGCATGTAATGTGATGAATGACTTAATGTTGGGCAATTGAGAGAATAGTGACAATTTATAACTATGAGCATTCATGGCACAATCTCTATGAAAATAGAGATAATGCTAATGACAAAAAGTATCCCGACTTCTGTCACTTCGGCGTTGCCGGATCATAACGCGTAATAGGTGACTATAACTTGCAAGATCAAATCTAGAACATGGATATAATGATGATAGCATAAACGGTTAAGATCTGAAATCATGGCACCCGGGCCCAAAGTGACAAGCATTAAGCGTGGCAAAGTCATAGCAACATCAATTTCAGAACATAATGGATACTAGGGATCAGGCCCTAACAAAACTAACTCGATTTCATGGTGAATCTCATCCAACTCCTCACCGAACAGCGATCGTACGAAGGAATTACTCACTCCCAGTGGGGAGCATCATGGATTTGGCGATGGAGAAGTGTTGGTGATGACGAAGATCGAAGATCCCCATCTCCGAAGCCCCAAACGGACTCCGGATCTGGCCGCCCGATGAAGAACAGGAGACGACATCGGCCCTGTCTCGTGAAACGCGATAATTTTTGTCCCAGATTTTTTCTAGAAAAATAAGATTTTATAGCATTGATTTCAGGGTCTATGGGGCCACCAGGTGGGGACAACCCACCTGGGCGCGCCCTGGTGGGTTGTGCCCACCCTGGTGCCCCCTTCCGGTGGTTCTTGGCTCCAAAAATTCTCTTTTATTGTATAAAAAATCCTCGCAAAGTTTTGTTTCATTCCGAGAACTTTTATTTCTCCACAAAAACAACACCATGGTAGCTCTGCTAAAAACAGTGTCAGACCGGGTTAGTTTCATTCAAATCACGCAAATTAGAGTTCAAAACAAGAGGAAAAGCATTAGGAAAATTAGATTCGACGGAGACGTATCATGTTGCCACATTAAGTAGGTTCATCTCAAAGTCTGCAGAGCGCGGCTTGCCATTCTTCAAAATATTGAAGACAGCTGGTCTAATGAAATGGACTCCAGAGGCTGAGGCTGTGCTGCGGGAGTTGAAAGCTTACCTTTCCTCTACCCCAACCTTGGTCGCACCCAAACCACAAGAACCGTTGTTGCTATATCTGGCGGCAAGGAATCAAGTGGTTAGTGCCGCCTTGGTGGCTCACAGGGAAGTGGATAGTGAAGAAACTACTACGATAGAACCATTCGGTGATGAGCTAACTTTATTCCCGGCAGGACATGATGACAACGAGGGAGGGGACGACGAGTTGATGCTGATGAGCGGAAAAGGTAAGCAAGAAAGAAAATGGTGCAGTGACCACTTTACTTTGTTAGTTCCCTCTTGCAGGGGGCGAGGTCAAGGTACTTTGGGGTTCAAAAGTTAATCTTCGGCCTCCTTATGGCTTCGAGGAAGTTGCGCCATTACTTCCAAGCTCACGAAATCATAGTTGTGACCTGCCTTCTGCTCCAACGAATCTTGAGGAACCTCGAAGCCACAGGAAGGATAGTGGAGTGGGCCTTAGAACTGTCAATCTTTGCTTTAAAGTATGAAAGCAAATCAACTATCCAAAGCAGAGCACCGGCCGAATTCATTGCTGAATGGACGCCAATGCCCGGTGAAAAGACTATGGAGACTGCCCTCCCCGGTACGGAGGCCTCCAAGGAATGGATCATGTACTTTGATGGCGCCTTTTCGCTCCAAGGTGTCGGGGCAGGAGTCTTACTCATTGCCCCACCGGAGAACACCTGAAGTACATCGTCCAAATACACTTCCCCTGGGAAGACGCTACCAACAACACTGTAGAGGGTGAAGCACTCCTTGCCGGGCTTAGGATTGTTGTGGAGTTGGGTATAAAGAAGTTGAACATACATGGCGATTCCCATCTCGTTGTAAAGCAAGTGAATAAGGATTACCAGAGCCCATTGATGGAAGCATATATGGAAGAGGTGAGGAAGCTAGAGGAACACTTCGATGGGTTGCAAATGGAGCATGTACCTCGTGCGGAAAACAACATCGCTGATCACCTGCCAAATTTTGCTACGCAAAATCTTCCTGTGGAACCAGGGGCTTTTGTGCTCCTCCTCACCCAACCATCAGTTTCTCCATCAACTTTGGCCAAGAAGAGAACAAAGCTCAATATCGGCAAACATTTTCCGGCAGAGCTCCCTGATGCCGCTGCTGAAAAGTTTGGCGGGGGAGATCCCATGTTGACCGATGAGCTGCGCTCTTTGGCAAAACCCCAGGTTTTCACCAACAAGATAGGCACCCCCAGCAGAATAGATGCCTTTAGTCCTTGTCGTTGCGCCTCGGGCTCCCGCATGGGCACAACACATAGTCCACTTCTTGCAAACTGGAGAACTTCCTGATGATCCAGAAGAATCTAAAAAGGTGGACTGATAATCAAGTATGTATCAGTTTGTGGACAACATTCTGTATAGAAAGAGGCCTAACGGCGTGAAGCTGAAGTGCATCAGTCAGGAAGATGGACTAATGTTGTTGGCAGAGATTCATGGAGGTGTGTGTGGATCACATTTGGGGTCCAGGACACTTGTCGGGAAAGCTTTCTGACAAGGATTCTATTGGCCCACCGCCCTCCGGGATGCAACTGAGCTCGTCACCAAGCATGAAGCATGCCAGTTCCACTCCAAGAATATACATCAGCTAGCTCAAGCCTAGCAGACCATCCCTTTAACCCGGCCCTTCGCGGTCTGGGGGCTCGACATCTTGGGCCCCTTCCCCCATGCTACTGGGGGCTTTGAATTCTTGTACGTGGCAATCGACAAGTTTACAAAGTGGCCCAAAATGGAACCAGTGAGAAAGGTGATGGCGTAGTCAGCTACCAAGTTCTTCAAAGGACTGGTGTCATTTTGGAGTGCCCAACAGGGTAATTACTGACAATGGCACCCAGTTTACGAGCCGCGCCTTCATGCAGTACATCTAGAGCCTTGGAAGCAAGGTCTCTTTCGCCTCCGTTGCCCATCCAAGATGCAATGGGCAGGCTGAGAGGATGAATGTTGAAGTGCTGCGAGGACTGAAGACAAGAACTGTTGATAGACTGCGAAAATGCGTCAAGCACCGGATTGATGAGTTGCTGGTGGTTCTTTGGTCAATCAGGATGACACCAGATCGAGCTACTGGCCAGACTCCCTTCTCCCTGATATATGATGCAGAAGTAGTGCTCCCCACGGAACTCATATACGGGTAACCTCGGGTACTTGCCGACGATGAAGTAGAGCAAAGGCAGCTACGACATGACGATGTCATGCTCCTCGAGGAAGATCATCTCCGGGCAGTTGTACGTGCTGCACGCTACCAGCAAGCCCTGCACCGCTACCATAGCCGCAGGATTCGTGCCCGTAGCCTTGAGAAACGTGATCTTGTCCTTAGGCGTGTTCAATCCGCCAGGGGTTCAAACAAGTTGACACCAAAGTGGGAAGGCCCTTACCGGGTAGTACGTATCACCAGACCTGACGTAGTCCATCTGAAGACCGAAGATGGCATCCTTATGCAAAACTTATGGAATATTGAGCATCCTCGTAGGTTCTGCCCATAAGGCGCGGTTGCCGGGCCTTTGCCCCGACAACCTATTTTGTACAAACATAGTCCCCAGGACTTGTAACCTTTTGTACAAAGCCAGACGCAGACCCTGTGCATAGCTAATAAAACGAAGCGCTCTTTTATAAAAACTTGCATGTATGCATTCATGTTTATTTGAGCACAATTTTAGCATGGTAGCTCTTGAGTAAGATAACCAACATCCAACATAGAGCCATGCGTTATTTTTCTCTGACAATGATAGGGAAGTTTTCATCACTGTGGTTCCCGGAAAGGAAGGTGGATACAAGGCTTCGTGGTTCGCGCTGATCCCCGACAACATTTTCCTTATCTACAACGATAAGGACAACGGAGAAAGATAAGTTTGTCCTAACACTCCATGTTATGCTCACGTATGAAGGATTTCTACATTTGTTGCCTCCGTCATTTGTTGCCTCCGTCATTTGTGCTCCCATCTCTCGATTCGAGCCCCTTCGATCAGGATGGTTGCAACAAACATATGAAGCGAGGTTAACAAGGGGCCAGCCTCCTTCTACGCTCCTAGCCCATTTCGAACTTATCAAACAATGTTTGGGAGCAGTGGTAATGAGGGCCGGCAAGATGCGTTGCCGGGGATTCTTGTTTATTTTTGGAAATATTGAAGGATCATCCTTCAGCACGTTTGACACATGCACAAGTACCGGCAAGCGTTTTAGGATTATGGAAGCGTCTGGCTGGGTGCCAGCTAGCGCTCCTGGGCGGCCAACTTTTTTTTAAACTTTGTGTCCTCTTTGTCTCGATTAGGAAACCTGTAGCATGTTGTTAATCACCTTATATATGGTTTTTTCTCACGTGTGACGAATGACTACATGCCGTTGTACTAATATTTCTCATATTCGTCTTGTGCATTAATTTTTGGTTTTTAAAATTACAAAAGACATATCTTCTAAACCGCATGTCGAAATTTGGATCCGTTTTCATCGTTAAAACTCTCGCGACGTGCTCTTCAAAAGTAGATCCCGCATGGAGATGTTTCGACGAACTAGTCTTCCTGCTAACTAAACATCAATGTGTGTGCAACTAGACTATATTGCCGTGCTAACTAAGCATATGTGTGTGCAACTATTGTCATACCAACCAAACATCAATGTGTGTGTGTAACTAGACTAAATTACAAGCCAACTGAACATATGTGTATGTAACTAGTCTTGCTGCCAACGAAATATCAATGTGTGTGCAACTAGACTACATTGCAAGCCAACTAAACATCAATGTGTGTGCAACTAGACTACATTATAAGAGGAGGTTGCACATCGACTTTCGTCGAGGCAATAGACTAGTTGCACATCAAAGTTGTCGTGGTTGTTAGGTTGCAACCTCATACGAAGGTGCAGCTCCAACAATTAGTTTTGGAAAAAAGTTGCACGATGTAGTATTAAAGTTGCACAATACAGTACTAAAGTTGCACAATATATCATCAAAGTTGGCAACAAATTTTTTTTGTTGAAACATACTTATATGGGATCTAGTTTTAAAGATCTCGTCATGACGAACGAAGACGGATCTGAATTCCGACACGTGGTTTAAAAGATATGACTTTTTAAAAATTAAAGAAGCGGAATAAATACACGTGAATCTGCTTTGTTGTCCATCGGATATAATAAGTCCGACTGCATTTAATGATCAATCGCATGCACTACCAGACAAATCCTACGCATGCATGTGTGTGGCAGAGCCGGCCGCTCATTCTCTCTGTTTAGTGCGCGTGCACTTTGAAGGTTTTAGGATTATATAATTATAAAATAAGAGTCAAACAAGCCATCATGTTTGTCTACATATGCTAAAGAAATTTATCCATTGATTATGATTATAACGGCCGAGATAAAAAGATGTGAAAAGTTACATAGAACATATATTGGGTACAATCCATCTTTGACATGTACAAAGAGCTTTGGCACGTAAGCAAAAAAGCACACGTATAGGTGACGGAAAAGCTTCAGGCTAACCAAATAAACATAACTTACTCCCTCTCCGTGAAGGGCATTGGAGATCCCATCGGAACCGATGACACAAGTGGATGAGCTCCCATGTAATCCCATAACAATAATATCTTTTCAAGTGTCAAAAAAATTTAGTCACATTCGTCTTCTTTTTGTGTGTGTAAATTTCCATGAATATTGATGAGATTACGTTTAAAAATAAGTTTTCACGATTAGAAGTTTGTTTTCTATAGCATTAAAGAAATCAGTTACTGAAAGTACTATTTTAATGAAGTTTATACATGCATGAAGCATGAATATGTACAGTTTGAAACAATCAATTCAGTACTATACATCTTTTTTTGTGAATTTATATAGGAACATTTTCTTCCTAATAGCTTCTACATATGGAGACTCTTATTTATTTATTTTTGAGTGGAACACCTTGCATTCCAATTACGATGGACCGACCAAATCGGCGGTCACAATATGGGTTACATATGGAGACTCTTAATTGGGTAAAGATGTCTGCGACAGGATGGATGATTTGGATGTGATAGTAGGAGAACAACCGCGCAAGAAACGAGAAGAAAGCCTTAACGGGTAAGAAGAGAAGGATGTCCAACATAAGTATGGTGACGACACATGAATAACTGGTGGTGCTCGGCTGATTCAAAGCCTCAAAGGTTCCCGAACATCATCAATATAGAACACTAGACATGCATACTCTGACAATTATGCTATCATCAATACATACCACACAAATACGACCTCAAAAATGCAGTTAGAAACAAGCAACACAAAATCATATGTCAACAAATCCTAGAAGGCCTACACGTGCTCATTACGGCGGATAAACATCACATTTGAACTACCATGCTTGAAATTATTTATTTTGTAAAATAAATGATATAGTAGCTGAATGCATAGTATGATATAAATCAATCGAATTATGTTATATAAAAAAGGGTACTAGCGTACTCCGCGTCGCTAGCAGCCTATACCTAACTAATAATCACACTCCAATGCCATAGGAGTTAGGGTTTAATGATGAATCTAGGAAAGCAAAAGAACATGGGCGTTAACTGCAAAAAGAAATTATGATCAAAGTCAAGGGAGAACGTATAAGCAAGATATCATGTCAAGTATGTAATATGATTGTTTGAATTGTGCTAAAAAATACAACTCGGTGCAAATAATATATAGACTTGATTGGGTAAACAATCATGTGCATGCCCATGTTAAAAAGGTTATGTATAGAATAATTAACAAATGGATGAGAGATAATAACAATAAGAAATGAAGAAAGGGAATAATTTTTCTCCTCTATTTGTAAAGGTTTCAAATGAAAGTTCATGTCAATTACATAATAAATTATTTTAGTTGTGCTAAGAACATATTTTGGAGCAAAAATTTTTGGCACGATCACACAAAGGTAAGTTATGATACAATAACATGGACATGGTTATAAATTGTAAAGACAAGTTATGCAAGAGTTAGTAGAGATAATAATGTTTTAGCAAATTTTAGTGAACACAAATATATTAAATTAATCGGCACCCCATAAACGAAATTGGACTAAGGATTGCATCTGTGTCCAATTTCGTAAGGTCAATGACCAAATTGAGAAAAAAATCCGAGAATCAAAGCTAATAAAAAAAGTGATAAAACATAAATTTAAAAATGTGTGGAAAATCTAGCCGCGCAAATGCGCGGGTCACCCCACTAGTTAATATGTAGATAACGCAAGTAGAAAAACCCCCATTTGTCCCGGTTCGCGAGGGCCATTTGTCCCGGTTCCCAAATCGGGACTAAAGGGTCGTTACTAAAGCCTTGTCCCTTTAGTCATGGTTCGCCCAGGAACCAGGACAGATGGGGCTTCACGTGGCCGCTGCCGCTTGCCCAGGCAGGGGGGCATTTTGTCCCGGTTGGTGCCACCAACTGGAACCAAAAGGCTTCCACGCGTCAGCATTTCAGAGGCTGGGTTTTTTGTTTTTTTTCTGAAAGGGGGGCGGGGTTTGGGGGGTTTTGTTGGGTTAATTCAGGGGTTTCATATATTGTGTTAGCTAGCTAATAGAGAGAAGTGTCCTCTCTTATCTCCGTGCTTGGCCGACGCTATGTATAGAGAGGACTCGACACGCTAGCTAGCTAGTAAGCAAATGAAGGAAACTATTAAGTACAGAAGATCGTCATGAACATATACATAAGTGATCGACCTCTCCTTCTCCGAGAGATTGGTCGAACAACAAGTTTTCGTATATCTTACCGACGGTGCTGGCTACACACACACACACACACACACACACACACACACACACACACACACACACATATATATATATATATATATATATATATATATATATATATATAATGTGTAAGATCTCTTACAATACCCTAACATATGAACTCAACTTCCACATGCATGGTGGTATTCTCCGGCTTTATTGACGACATGGTCAAGAAAGAATCCAGCCAATTCTTCTTGAATTGCTCGCATGCGATCTTGTGGTAGGAGTTCATTCCGCATCTC